>NC_092206.1:60937223-60940145 GCF_043381705.1 Parasteatoda tepidariorum | reverse complement strand
TAATATAATAATAATAATAATAATAATAATATATATAATAATATATATATATACAAATAATAAAATAAAAATTAATATAAAGAGAAACTAAAAATGGGAAAGCTAATAGTCGTTATCAAGACACATCTATTGGTATAATGTGATATTTCTGAATAAAGAATAATTATCCTAAGATAAAAAAATTAATATATATATTGCGTTTCATTAAACATACGCAAACAAACATCAGAATTTATTTATCTTATTTGTATATCTTGTTTATAGTTTTGACCCATCTGAGTAATAGATTAATGTGTTCTACAGGAGCTGTATGCGCTGGAGTTGTTGGGAAGAAAATGCCAAGATATTGTCTATTTGGTGACACGGTGAATACAGCATCGAGAATGGAATCAAGTGGTCTTCGTAAATATTTAAATATGTATAAAATTGTACAATAAAAATCTAATTTAATCAATGAGTCTGAAAACAAGCCATATTGATTTGAAATTCACTGCATATTATTTGCTTCCGAACTCATCGATTCAATTAAATTTGCTATTTCGGGAAATTTAGCTTTTATTTATTTCCTTTTTTTTTTTTTTTTTTTTTTTTTTTTTTTTTTTTTTTTTTTTTTTTTTTCATTGGAGACTTTCTTTCCCCCAAATCGTATTGTTTAATCATTTAACATATTCTAAGAATTTTTTTTCTTCAAATAATTAAATTAAGTTAAAGTAAAAAGAAAACAAATTTTACCCCTAAATGGAACAGTGGCAAAAATGTATTTTTATCTTAATACAAATGCATTTGTTACTCTAGGTTTTATTTTTACAGAAGCAAGTTTGACATTTTTTTTTACCTTTTATGTAAGCATTTGAAACATTTTTGGAATTCTTAGGTCCTATTGTTTTGTTTTCTTTTGTTACATTTCAATTTTCGAAAATTCTTATCTAATTACTTTAACCTCAATTTACCTAACTTATGTTAATTTGGTGTTACGTAAATCACAATTTAAAATTTTCAATTAAACAATTCTTTTTTTTTTCTCCTTGCAGCACTTCGTATTCATTGCAGTGAATCATTCAGACAAATGTTGCTAAAATTAGGTGGTTATACTTTTGAAGAAAGAGGAACTGTACATATAAAGGTACATTTTTATAACATATATTTAAATAACCATACCTTTGTACCTTGTGAATAAATTGAGAGTATTAGCTTTTTTAAAGCCTATCGCAAAATCTACAACAGTTGTTTTTTGGATACTATTTTTATTCAGACATGTATAAATTTTAATTAGCCCATTCTGCAAATCACATATTTTATAAGTACAAAATCAAAAATGAAACACGAAAATGTCTTTTGATCTAATGATTGGATTTTCACTTATCTTCTGGCAGACAATTTTAATGGTTTGGGGTGTTAACTTTAAAAAAGATGATTAAGTAGTATAGGAGATATAGTGAAATCCGACCCAAAAACATATAATATCTGAATGAACGGAGTACTCTGACTGAAAATATTGGGCATGGGGGGAGCACTCAATTATTGGGAAAGATGGTTAGTGAGGAGATATAGTTCTGTGAGTAGAGCTTGTAATTGGACAAATAATAATAATTAATATTAAGCAGCAATGGCTCAGAGAATAGAGCGTTCGCCTTCCAATGAGGTGAACCGGGTTCGAATCCCAGTCGATACGAATTCCGCATCCGGCTTGCACAGACCACAGTGCAGACATGAAATATCCTTAGTGATAGACGGATCATGGGTTAGAGTCCCCTTGCCGCCAGGATAACCGTGGAAGGATCTCGTGGTCTTGCTCTCCATGAAACGTAAATACGGGTTAGTTTCATCAAAAAGTCCTCCACGAAGGCAAATTTCTCCCAATACTCGATCCAGGAGTTCCCTTGTCTTCTGGATTGGGTTCAAAATTACAAGGCTACGGAGTTCAACATTATTAGTTGCAAATCCATAATATTGGGTCGGCTGTTCAACGGCGGTTATACAATAGAATAAAATAATTAATATTAGTGAGGAATAGTATAATAATTATAATATTTTAGTGAGTTTCATTAGTTTAGTGAGGAGTGCGATTTAATTGGACCTTTTAATATTAATATTTTGTTTTTACTAACGTATTTCAAACACTTTTGCGCTCAATTATAAATATCATTTCTTCGAAAATAATTCTGCTCAAAAAAATAAAGAAATAAATATTATTACTTTTCACCATTTATTTTAATTGTGATTAGAAAATATTTGAATTGTAAGACATATATAATATTTGCATCATTTCAAACTATTCTGTCAAATTTTTACATTATTGTATATTATACTGTTACTAGGAGGCTTCGCCCCCTGCTCGCTGGCGCTCGTCCACGATTGTTTCCATTATTAAATTCAGTGTCAACAATTCAAATTTTTCTGAGGCAACTCTTTACCTCTAAATATTATTTCTTTTATGTACACATTTCTAAATGTCAGTATTCAACCACAAAACAACTTGAAATCCTCAAATTTAGCATGAAGTTGTAAAATGTAATGAAGGAGGGTCATAGCAATAATGTAAATAGAAGTAAAGTTAGTACTGTATAATTAAAACAATATTCTTCAAGAAGCAGTTGTAGAAGTAGCTGGATAGAAGTTTTTTTATTTAAAACTTTTTATAAAATTTCTTTAAAAACACAATTGTTAATCTGGGCATTTGGCGATACAACACTTATAGAATTGAAGGATTTGTTAAGTCAAGCGCTCAGGTATCATAATTTTGATCTGGTTGCGCTTCTATATCATTTTGATTTATGTTGCTAAGTTAACTTTCAAAAAATTCTATGGCTGGCAACAGCATTTATATTTTTTAAGTTGTTTATTTTTATTTCTTTTAGAATTCGTTATTTTTTTAGCGAAATGTTTTTTAACCTAACAGAATTCTTTGCCGACTGTTTTCTC
>NC_092206.1:60852615-60936719 GCF_043381705.1 Parasteatoda tepidariorum | reverse complement strand
CTTAAACAATTTTATTCATTTACTAATTAATTCCTAATTGAGTTTAAATTAAATATTATCATGTTTTTAGGGCATGAATCTGAATTGAACAACCTGATAATGCTCACTCTGGTTATTGTTTCCGTTTTTAAAAGCGCTATATGTTGAGCCACCTCATGTGACATTTGCCATGTGACATTTTTAGCAGCAATCATTGGCCGATTTTCTAACGTTGCCATTCGGGGAGTTGTAATGAGGCTTTTTTTTTTGGTGCCGTGTAAGAGAAATATATATATATAGATTTTTGTCATTTTAAATAAATGACAAATTCTAAAGTTGAATAAAATCTATCGTGAAATTCAAAGAATTCGTACTTTGAAATTTTCATTTCTTTAAAGGCATTTGACCAATTGCAGTCAAATTTTGGAATTTCGTTTCTTACAATAACATTATTTAAAATAAAATTGTGTATGCCTTAAAATGCAAAACTTTTTCAAACATTATTAAATTAAGTAATACAAAATAATTAATATTTTGTAACAAATTTTATTTTGATGGAATTATCGTACATGGTTTTATATTCAAAAAGTAAAATGATATTAAAGGGGTTATCATCTGACTAAATTATCAGATGCATATTTTCCAGATTGCGATAACCCCCTTCCATGTTATGAAGGTCAGAAATCCAAACACATCAAAAGAAAAGTTATGTTTATTCAACAAAAAAAGCATGTTATTACGTCTGATTTTATAATTTAAATTTATTTCGATCTAACACATTCGTATTGTATTTAAAGTTAGTCCCCTCGGAACATTATGATAATCATAAGATCATACGCTATTCAAATATTACATTTTTTAATTTGCCCACTATTTTTTTTACTATCACTTAATTATGATCCATCAATAGTAAGAAGAAGATTGACTATGTGGGAGTTAATTTCCACTACGACATGTCATTGTACTGTACTGTAAAAAATTCCGCTTCAAATCGCGCAAAAAAGTACTCGCTCTCTGGTCTAAAGTACCGGTATTTCTTACAGTAAAATTTTGGGAACAAAAAATCTAATTCCCTGTAATTTTTACAGTAATATTTACAGTAAAATTTACGAATCATTATTATTACATAAATATAACTGTAAAAATGACACATTAAATTCTACGGTAAAAAATTAATTTTATAATAAAATGCATTTTACGGATGCTGCTTATTTAGTTTGCCAGTACTTTTTACAGTAATTTAATCCGGAATTTTACCGTGTGGAAAATTTTAATTGACGCCAAGCTTTTACTCTACCTATTATAATCCTCCTTAAACGCTATTTTAACAAGCACACTCTTACTTTGATTTCTTACAGTGGACGGACTATAGGGACAAATCTAGAAAATGAGTTTGTTGTATCGAAAATCTGAGCAAAACTACGTAACTTATGTTAAATAAAATGCTTTGCGTACTGTTCTTTATAAATTGCCTGAATATTTTAGATCTATATCATATTCATACAAACTTCAGATAAATTTATTATTTATAATTTTTTTTAAAATAATGTCTATTTAAACTAACGTCTGTGTCTTTATTATCTTTATTTTTTAAAAAAAGAAAAAGCATAAGGTCATTTAGAGTTAAAAAATACTTTTAGATTTATAGGTTTATACCATTGTCACACAGTTAAACGTATTTTAAAAACAAAATTATTATCACTTTCCAAAAAGCTAGAGGTCAGCCAGTCTACTTTTATTAGTTATCCCAATTACTAAAGAAAAACATCTAATATAAAATAATAAAAGATTATTATTAAATAATTAATAGTATTTCTTCAATATTATAAAAGTAATTTGGAAAACTTGAAGCATCGAAATGTTTTTGAATCTTTATGCTTTTGAGTATTTTGACTATTTATAGTAAGCAATAATATATTTATCGTATCTTCCTTAAAGGGCAAAGGTGAAATGGTTACATATTGGTTAATTGGACAAGAAAAATACAGAATAAAGAACTCTCCTCGTCCAGCAACAAATAAGATTTTTCCTAACTCTCAACAAGTTACGAGATCTTCATTAAAGCAACGTAATCGAAACACATCACCTACCTTCAACAGGAAATTTTCCCTAGATTCACGCAAAATTTTACGATTTGACCCACAAATCCACACAAGTTCATCTAAAAAGCATTGCAAATCTAATCCCAGACTGAAACCATTGTTGTACCAGAGCAAAAGTTACAACTCTTTCTTCCAGGATTACGAACTACCTAATTTATATCGAAATTCTTCCTCTTCTGACAGAAGAAATTCATCATGTCCATGCTTAGAAGGAGATTGAAACTGAAAGATTTCGTCCTGTCTTACCCTTCTTTTTAAAAATATTTTTAAAAAAATCATTTGAACTAAATGGGGGGAAATGAAACATCTTTCCAGTGTAATGAAGCATTTTTCCAATGTAATGAAGCATCTTTCCAGAGTGATGAAGGACTTTTTCAATGTGATGAAATATTTTTCCAATGTCATCTTTCCAGTGTGATGAATGATTTTTTTCTATGTGATGAAACATTTTTCCAATGTAATGAAGTATCTTTCCAGTGTGATGAATAAGGCCCGGATTTTGATGACATTTGCATTTTTTTGCATTTTTTGCATTTTTGGACATTTTCTTGTGTTTTAGAGCATTTTTTAGATTTATAGGGCATTTTTCTTTAAATTTTGGGGCGTATTTTGCCTTTTAATGCATTTTTTTTAAAGTTTTTTGTTAATTTTTTCCAATTTTTATTATTTTTTTTATCAATTTTCATTATTACACTGGCTTCCAAACAATGAAGAAAATCTCTAGGATATTAACAGGTGAAGCAACATCTTTTCAAATTGAAGAAGAATTGTCAGTAAGTGTGACCGTCCTTTTCAAGTACGCACCAATAACATCAGTAGACGTTGAAAGAAGCTTCTCCTGGTATAAAAATTTGCTTTCAGACAAGAGACGCTCGTTTACATTTCAAAATATTAAAAAAAAATTTAATAATCCACTGTAATTCTGATATTTAGTAATATTATGAGATGGAAGTTGTTATATTCATTTAAGTTTCTATACAAAATGAAAATGTTTTGGAGTCAATATATTTTCCTTTTTTTTGTTATTTTAGGATATAAAACATATTTTTCAAACTTTAATGAACGTAGAACAAGTATTCTATTGCTTTATATTTTTTGAAATGACTCATAATAATTTTAAAGAGTAAAACATTGCTACTTTATTTAAGTCATGTCATAAGGCATTTTTAGCGCAATTTCCGCATTTTTAAGAGCATTTTTAGCACTTTTTAAGGGCATTTTTTGCACTTTTTAAGGACATTAATTGGGATTTTTTAGGTCATCAAAATCCGGGCTCTAGTGATGAAGGATTTTTTCAATGTGATGAAACATTTTTCCAATGTAATGAAGCATCTTTCCAGTGTGATGAAGGATTTTTTCAATGTAATGAAACATTTTTCCAATGTAATGAAGCATCATTTTATAAGTCCTGCAAAGTGAACTAAAGTGATACTTCCAACTTTCACGAGTATTAACAACTAATATTAAAAAGTTAATGAAAATTTTCAGTTGCTTGCACACGTATATAAATAAGTTTTTTTTTTCAGGCTGTTTGTTTGGAAGCACTTTCTTTAGTGTTTTTGGGATATGGACACAGTTCGGGGCTAAAAATAAAAACTACAACTGAAGTTACAAGCATTCCCATTGGTAGTTTAGTTTCAATTGTATACTTTACACGTTACAAATTACATTTTTGCAATATTTATTACGATATTTTGCATTTACTTAATGCTATTCACGCGATAATAGCATTATCTTGTTTATTTCTTGTGTTACGCAAGTCGAAATTAATAATTTTAATCTTTTTCTTCAACTGCACTGAATTTACGTATCGTACATTGTATATTGAATCATTTACTGATAAAAGAAATGTTTTGATGTCACATTTTTTAACCAATGCATGCTGTTGTTCATAAATTCTAAAATGAGTTACTTTCAAAGCGTTTGCAACTGCTTAACACGTATCTGGAGAACCATCAAGCATGCACCTATGTCTAATTTTCAAATAAAAAGAATCAATTTAATATTTTAAATGTAGAATATGGAAATTTAAATTTACTTTTGTGTCTGTAAATGTATCTATAAATATGAAAATGTATCTATAAATGTAAACTTATGCGTGTTTGATTCATTGAAACTTCTATTTGATTCAGTATTTCTATGAGTGATTTGTCATTTTTTATGATTATCGATTATGACCCCCTGACAGAAATTCTAAAACCATTAGAATTAACTTTAATTTATTATAAATATTCAAATTTTTAACATTACATTAATATTTAACATGCGCCCACATTTGCATAACAAGAACCAATTTAATATTTTAAGTATAGAATATGTAAATTGTAAATCTGTAAATTTGCATTTATTTATGTGTATGTAAACGTGTTTATTTAAGTATGTATATGTAAATATGAACTTGTAAATATGAATATGTATATTGTAATATAAATATGAATATGTATAATTTAAAATTGTGCAAATTTGTGCTTGTTTTATTCATTGAAACTTTCATTTGACCGTTTTAACCAAATCTGAGAGTGATTTGTCATTTTTTATGTATACCATGATCAATTATGAAACCCAGACATAAATTCTTCAATTTTAAATCAACTTTCAAACACCTTATCAACTTAATTACTTTTATGATTCAGCAGCATTTCTTTTGGTTTAACTCCAATCCCTCCATAAAACTAATGCTTCGGAATATCATGAAAAGAGATTCTTTGTTAAAAGTTAAGAGTATACATGCATTTTTCTTTATTTATGGAAAAATAATGAAGAAATTAAAGAGAGAAAAAAGAGATATCCTTTATATTGCAAAATTAATTCCGATTTTTCATTTCCTATAACAAGGATTTACGAAGAAATAAAGTTTTATACCTGTTAATTTTAATTCACCCGGGAAAATAAACATTTATACATATTCTACTTGTATCTGCTATTTACATTTTACCCAAATAATTTCATATGTCTCAAATTATCGTAGTTACATGGGCGTCGCAACAGGAAAGGGAGTTCGGACCCCTCAATATTTGGGGATTCAGAACCTAACATTTCGAGAGAAAAATTGTTTCTGTTTTATTTTTCGTAAAAATAAAATAGTTTTTTTACGTAATAATAATAATTATATAAAAAATTTATTTCGTTAAAAAAATTCTTATATAAAAAAAATTTATATAAAGGCAATGTACCAAAAAAAACTGCATCAAAAATCGACAAAACAAGTGCTTTCATAAATAATATAATTGTTACTGCCAGTCTAACCTTTTTCTCTCAAATGAAGAACAAAACACTCTCGACACTGAAGAAAATTGAAGACAAAAAGTCCTTTTAAATATCCCACTTTATACCACGCACTGAGCTCTCTGATCCCACTAAGAAATAGCCGCTTCATTTTACTCTATGGAAAAATGTCTTTCTCTTCTTTAAACAGCTTTTATCTTATTTATAGCCTGAGGCTCTTTCGTACTGCTATATGATTTTTAGAAACATTGGATATCTACAGTATAGTTTCTTTATCCAATTTCCATCATGAATTGACACTAACAGACTTATTTAGAATCTCACAGAACTTTTTTAAGCTTTCTTTGGAAAAGTAAAAAGGGGGCTCTTTGGGATAGAAGTTTTGCAGTGAAGAGTGGACACTTTTGTCCGCATCACGGACCACACTAATGAGACATTAAACTTTTTTCCATAATTTTTAAGTGCTTTCCCTCTCTCAAAGCCAGTCTTTCTGACAAACTTACCAATAGCGAGAATTGTTCAGTCAGCTCTTTTACTCTAGATCAGTGTTTCCCAACCTTTTTTATGCCTTGCCCCACCTAAGCCTTTCTAAAATTCTTATGCCCCTCTATATAACATATACATAATTTTTTATATTAAAAAAATTGAATTGTTCACTTAAGAAACTTAAATTATAGGTTTTAGGAAGAAATCACTAGTTGTTAACTAAACACAGTAAGTTAATTTTCAAAACATATAATGAAAAACTAAAATTCAAAACAATTTAAATTAAAATTTTTCAATAATAATTTAATATTTTAATTAAGTGGGATCCTTGCTCTTGATGCAAGGAGATTTTATCCTAGGTTCCAATTTGGTTTCAAGTCTCACCGTTGTGTTATATCCAGAAGATTTCTTTCTTTTTTTACCAGTAAATCATTTACAGCTAAATCTACATTCAGCTAAATATGAAGATGGAAACTGTAACAATAGTTTTCTTGCACATTTAATTGAATTTGGGCATTTGATTTCTGCTTCCTAACCAAGCCATGCTTTACTCCTTCTATATTAAATAAAGTTTTAACTGACTCATCATTTTGCATTTCTACGAGTTCTTCTTGATACTGTATAATTGATATATCAGACAAATCCACTAACATTGACTGCATCATCTATGTAGGAAAATCAATTTTGTTTTAAAATTAAAAAATCTTTCTTTTATGATCGACAATAACAAGTAAAGCGGTATCATTTATTTCACATTTTTGGAGTGTTAATATATTTCTGACATAACTCAATAAGGACAATGAAACCAAATATCTTCGCTTTTGCATCAACATGAGTTGAGTTTTATTTGTTGCTTGAAGTTGCTTATTTAATTTAGTTTTTCAAACATATCGGCTAAATCACTCACTAATGCTTTACCATCGACTGTTAGCAAATACTTCATTTCAGGTTTGTCGCTTAAAAAATCACTAAGTCACATAATATTTATTGGCTGCAATTATTTAAGAATTTGCTTTTTTCTTTCAATTTTGTCCCCGAAATTCAGCATTGCATTTAAATGGCCTGGATCTAAAGGATTAAACTCCTGTCTAGTCCATTTTCGAATTGCCCCCTTTAACAATCAAATTGCCCCCCTGTGGGGCGTGGGCCCCACGTTGGGAAACACTGCTCTAGATTATATGACTGGACATAGTCCATTCATCCGAAAAAATCCTGGAAAAAATACGATTTTTTTCTCAACCTTTCGGGAATATATTAGTGAATTTTATTTATTCATTTTTTTAAAAAAAGGCCGAGATAAAAAAAAATCTCTAAACCTACTTGATTTCATAAGGAAACGGAAAAGTGAGAAATGTGTTGAAACACGATCGTTAAAAGCACCAGCAGGATTTCGCTGGCAATCAAACAAATTTTGGTGCTTTCATACACTTATCAGTGATTTATCAGATTTTGATAACTTTGTTGCGTTTTCAAGCTTATAATTATTAATACCTGATGTGTAATTCTATTTTAACGTCTTTCTATTCAAGGTTTTTAAAGATGCATATTTAAAACTGTGATAATGGAATTTCCTCTATGTTTTCTCTTACTATAATGAATTGATGGCTATGTTTGATTAAAAAAAAAAATGTCTTTCTTGCTTTTTGTGTGGATGTCTTTATATTTCGTTAAATTTCTGAAGCTAATAACAATGAATTTAACTTGAAGCAAAACGACTTAATCTGACCATTGTGCGTAAGGTTAAAACAAAAATGTATTAAAATCCTTTCAAAGTGCAGAGTACGAAATACAAACGATAAGAAAATAGTTATAATTAATAAAAAATATTAGTGTTGCACTCTTGCAATACTGTACTCCAGTTTTAGTATTTAGCGTTGCACTAGACAATGTATTAAGCGTATGTGACTGGTGGCTTCACACGTATTCAATTTTGGGTATGAATTAGTAGTTCTTCTCACGTATAGTTTCTGAACAGCCACACTGATCAAATCCAACAATTTATTTCCTATTCCCTCGAAACAAATCAAATATAATATTTCTACTGAATCGAAAACCTTTCGCGGCATCTGCTGATGATGCTCAATGCTGAAAAACTCATGCTGTCGTAGGGGCAATTCTCATTACAGTACCTTAGATTCACTGCAGTACCTTATATTTAATTCTTAGAGTCAAATATTTAAAAATAAACAGCAAATAAACTTGTAGCGTATGAGAAAATCTCACTCATGAAACATTCAGGCTGCGATATCTTTACTGAACATTCTCACGCCATGCTCACATGTGCGTCGCACGTAAATTCGATTCGTGCACTGGAGTTTTCTTCATTGTAGCATGGTAACTTTCCTTCTTTATTGTGGCCTATTAAATTTAAAAAAGAAAAATGCTTGATATTTTTTCTTAAGCATGCGAATACAAAATAGCAACGCTTTTTCTAGAGAATGAACATCCAAAACAAATCGAAAAAGTTTTTGTAAATAAACAGAAAAAAGTATGTTTCTTATCCTCCTGTTAGAGTTGAAACAAAATGCTTGCGAAATCACTCTATTAAATTTAATGATCTAATATGAAAGGTCTATTTAAACTTTAATTTCTATACTTTTCTGAATCATATTACTTCAAGCATTAAAATATACAAAAAGTATACAGAAACAATAATTTTATGTCATTTAATTTTGCAAAAAAAGTTTTTTGACAACAATTTTTATCAAAAAGTTTAAAGTTTCAATTAAAAAATCATTATTTATAAACTTGAAAAATAAATAATGCTTATGACAAAAAATTTACTCTAAAAAATTCTCATATTGAAATAAAAAACTTTCATATTGCTTTTTTATTTTATTTTTTTTTATTCTTAACCAGACGTAGAAAATCATTCCGTATACAACTATCATCAAACTAGAAGGAAACATTTTGCAAGTAAATTTTTTATTATATATATCATTGGTTCTCAACGGGGGCGGTGGGACTATGCTGAGGGGCGGTGAACTTGTTTTGGGCAGTAGGGGGGCGTTTAGCATGCTTTGTCATTCAAATTTAATTTTAAAATTTACAAATAAAATTATTAAATTAAGATTAATTTAATAAAAAAAATTTTAANCAGATATTTTAGCTGTTCACTGCGTGATTCACAGACAGTATTTAGTTAAAAAGGTTGAGAACCTATGATATATATCATAACACTATGAATCTGGAGAATTCTAAAATGAAATGTTCTTCGTTTGAAAATTTTACTCTCAAATAATATATACATAAAATATCCCTTCATTACTATTAGATGACAATCCACACAACAAAATTTCATAATTGTAAGATCTCGATATGAATTTAAAAATGTAACTTAAAAACAGAATAGCTGAATTCTAGTTGAAATTAATCATTCAAATTTAAAGAATAATTACTAAGAAAGAGATAAAAATTTATTCACAATCAACGCAAATGATACTATTTCCAGTAATTCGTATGATTCTTCATTGCAGTTCTACACATTCTATTACATTACATACACATTCTATTACATTATTCTTCATTCTATTACAGTTCTACACATTCAAAAATCACATTTATTCATTGGAATGAAATAAACAATGTTAACTTCACTTTAATTTATAATGAATTGAAGACAAAAAAAAAAAAAAAAATTTACCTTAATTCACTCATCTTTATCAGTAGACGATCACGAAATCGGAAGTTATCGGTTGCAAGTTGGTTAGAAGAAAAAATTATTGAGAAATTGCTCTTCAAATATTGGTCGCGTTCTGCTTCCGAATGATTTACCAATGATCTGGATCGGTTTTTTTTAAAGTCTTCTGCCTTTTCAGGAAGGAAATTTTGCTACTTTTTTGCAGCTGAAAAAAAAAAATCCCTACTCCACTAATGTTGTTGTGGTTCATTTACGTCGCATTAGAGCTGCACAATGGGATATTGGCGACGGTCTGAAAAAAATCCCTGAAGAAGATCCGAAAACATGCCTTCACAATTTTGATCCTCTGCGGAGGGGATGGCACCCCCGCCCTGGTAGCTCGCCGACCTGCACGCGAAGTCGAGCACTTTACGGTAGAACAGTTTAACGAGGACCAATACCGCACACCCTCGGTCCCTACGCAGACTGATCCATATGGTTACCCACTCGCACACTGACCGCAGCCAGTGATGCTTGATTTCGGTGATCTGCTGGGAACCGTGTCTTAACGATCAGTCCACTGCGGGACGCTCCACTAATGATTCTAGTAAAACTAAATGAAAACTTAATAAATAAGAGCAGGAAAATATCCTCCCCGCTAAAGGGCGTATTCGTTGTGATCGCGAATACTCGTAATAGTATCTAAAAACTCATACACGAGTTTGACCAACACCTATGCAACTCAATTTTATGCTGTGTGAGTGGCCCTGTCTACGCGCATGCAAATGTTTGATTGCCATACTCACTAGATGTCACACGCAAATGCGATCTTGCATCAATACGATGTTGCGCACGCATGATTTATGCGACTTGCATTTAGTTTCTGAACATTTGCACCAGCGTTTAGAGTGATTTCATGCTGTTTGAATGCTTTCTTAGAAATAACATATCAACAAATCACTTGCGTATGGACATGCACGAATTGCATTGAAATGCAGTTGCATATTCCAATCGTATGAGAATACCGCATGGTGTGGAATAACATGGGCGAATCTTGAGCAGTAAAAATGGTCCGTTTCTGTTATATCAGAGGTAAAAGAGAGGCTTGCTAGGATCTAGGATCAATGACTTTTACTTTCATCTCATAATTTGTAAACAACACAAAGTGGTGGTAAACATTGGTTGTACATGTACTCCATGTGGCAAGGAAAAATAGCGAAGTCCTTGCAAACTTTGAAATATTTGTCAAATATTTAGGATTACTTTAAAACAATGTCTTTATTATTAGTTGCTGAACTGATTGGCCATGAAGATAGAGTTTGGTGTGTTGCTTGGGACCCTACCGGTCAAGTTTTAGCAAGTTGCAGCGGTGATAAAACTATTAGAATATGGAGTAAAGAACAGGAATCTTGGAAGTCTATTGCAATCTTAAAAGATGGACATGAAAGAACCATCCGTAGTGTTGCATGGTCACCTTGTGGGAAATATCTCGCATCTGCTAGTTTCGATGCTACAACATGCATTTGGGAACGTCGTAATGGAGAATTCGAATGCATCGCAACTCTTGAAGGGCATGAGAACGAAGTTAAAAGCGTGGCTTGGTCTAATTCTGGTCAATATTTAGGTACTTGCAGTCGCGATAAATCAGTGTGGATTTGGGAAGTCGAAGATGATAATGAATATGAATGTGCTAGCGTTATCAATAGTCATACTCAAGATGTAAAAAAGGTCCTATGGCATCCTCTTAAAGATCTACTTGTCTCAACTAGTTATGATGACACTATTAAATTTTATAAAGAAGATAGTGATGATTGGTCTGTGATCAATACTTTAACTTCTCATTCATCGACTGTTTGGTCTGCATGTTTTAACAGTGTTGGTAATGCATTAGCGACTTGTAGTGATGATAAAACTATTAAAATTTGGAAAGAGTATCCTCCTGGTAATTCTGCAGGAATTGAAACTATCGGCTCTGATTCTGCATGGAAATGTGTGTGTACAATATCTGGATATTATGAGAGACCTATTTATGATATATCATGGTGTCCATTAACTAATTACATTGCCACTGCATCAGGGGATAACGGTATTAAGGTTTTTTATGAGGATCAAAATTCGGAAACTGATTCACCTAGTTTTAATTTGCTTGCTTCAGTATCAGACGCGCATGAATCGGATGTTAATTCTGTTGTTTTTAATCCGAAAATATCTGGACTTTTGGCTTCAGGAAGTGACGATTATACTATTAAGCTTTGGGAAGTTAAGCCATAATGTAATTAAAATTTTGGTTGTTATAGAACCACAACAGTTATTTGATTACTTAAATATATTATTTAGATTGAATAATTATATGTGATTATATATTTAGAATAATAAATTATATTTTTATACGATTATGTTATTTTTTTATTAAATTTTTTTACATTTAGGGCAGTAATGTGCAACTAATAACCTATGGTTGAAACCAGGGTTGGCAAGGTTTAGGACAGAATGGATTAATCCATGGTTTAAACCGTCCTGTCATAAACTGTCCAAAACCCTTTTACTCAAATTATATCACAATTTTATCTGAACAATATTTAAGAGTTAAAATAAACATATTGATAATTATATATACTAGAGAATATTTGTTTTTAAAAGTATAATGTTTTATTAATATTGTTTGACTCTTCAATTTAAACAAAGGAAGATTAATCAGTAATCAAGTTCAATTGGTCCTCTCATTCAATAGTACATAACTGAAGTTTGGACTTGCCATACAGGTTAAAATATTAGGGACTAAGTGCTTGGTTCGTCATAAACAGGTTTATTTATCTACAGTATTCAAGAATACTTTTATTTCATTCATGTTCAATTCTTTTAGCATAGTGGTGATACATCACCGGTGTCAGTAACTGAAACTGATGTTATGCCCTTCAAAACTGTTAATACATTTTTCAGTTATTTTGTATTTTCATTATCAACTAATATATTTATATTTAAAAACAATTTTTTTTTAAATAGATGTCTTTTTTATCATCCTGTGATGCAGAAATTATAAAAATTTTTAAAGAAAATATTGTGAAAGATAAAAGGTTAATTTTTGAACAAATTTAGTATTTTCTTTAAGAAAAATTATAATTTTTTAATATTGACATATTTATCCTTATGCAAAAATATTATTTATCAGTATTAAAAGTATATTTATGTTTAAAGGATTAGGTATTCACTTTTGTTGTTCAATGAATTGTGGAGCTTCAAAAATTATAAACCTTTTTCTATTATATTATATTATTTTCTTTTAATAAGTTATAGTAAATTGTATGAAAAATATCAAATATTTATTGATACATGTAATTATTATGTATACAAAGGTTACACCTATAGAATTTTTACCTTTTATCAAAGTTCAAGGTTTTGGACACTTTAAGACAGTTTAGAACAGTTTTACCCAGTTTAAGACAGTAAAACCCACGTGTCCTGTCCAAAACCAGTTTAGGACGTCCAAAACCCCAACCCTGGTTGAAACATGTCATCTTAACCTTTTCTATATTAAAAGAAAAATAAATAAAAATTTCTGTCTATTAAAAAACAGTTAATTAGGAAGTCTATTTGTTTAATACTGGTTATTCTGCTCTTTGTTTACTTCTTGAATCAATGTCAATGCTAGCCAGAAATTGTAAACTTTTTTGTTTTGCATATGACCGTTCATCGTTTGCTGCGGAATGCAATTTCTAACTTTTGCTGTAATTTGCCAAATTACTTAAACCCTCTAAAGTTTTAGAAGAATCTTTTTTCGAAATATTCAGTTGGTGACTTTCCTACAACATAAAATCAGTTTTCCCCCATGAATGACCTATTCAATTGAAAAGTAGTGCCTAGATTAAGATCGGCAAAAAATTTCAGTTACAATTTGGAAGGTTTTAGTTCTTATACCCTTTAAATTAAAATTCAGCTGAATAGTTATTCAACATTTTACCCAAATCACTGTGCTGTGCACTGCTATTTACCCAAAAAGGATACTCCCTGAATTTTTTTGCATAATTTGTTGAACCTATGTGCGTTTATATAGTTATAGCAAAAATTTTCTCTGCACAATAACTGAATAAAAATTTTTGAAGACTATTAAGAAAGGCATCTTTCTTTTTATTGGTACTCAATGCATTTTGTAATATTCTATGCATGTACGGTGCACAAAATAAAAAAAATTAACACCTTCTGATATGAACACATATGGGTGCACAACCTTTTTGAGTGAAGGTCTACTTGCACAGCAGGTTGACTAACGAAGGGCCGCGCACATATTTAGTCATGTTGGTGGCAAATATGATAATTTTTATCTCACAATTGGTCCTCTGAACAATAAATATTTTCATCAGTTAACTTAGTAACATATTTTCCTTAATAAATTAAATAAAATTTATAGGGTTTAAGCAAAAACTTAAACATTATAATACATATTAAGATTCAATATTTTGTGAAGAGAAATTCATAAGATTCCAAATTTTTAATTTTCAAAAAAAAATTTTTGTGTTCGGAAGCTCTCGTGGGTTGCACATCATCAGTTGGTGGGCCGCAGGTTGTGCACCCATATCTTAATAGCTTTCTATCTAATCGTTGAATCTTCACGTTCATGAACTCATTCTCAATAATTCAAAGATGTAACCTCAAATATAAATTAATTAGGGCAAGCGACATACTAAAAATTACGAAATCAGGTACAAAAATGCACTTTTTTCTGAATAAACATACCTGTCAAGTCTACTTTTTTTATTGAAGACTCCTGTATTTTAAGACTATCTCCTGTTTACCCGTATATTCTCAAACTTCTCCATATTTGTTAAGAAATTTTAGGTGATAAAATATCCACTGATGACGAAAATACTTCTCTTATTGACAGATGGTGCTATCGCCAGTACTGCAGTACGTTGAGTGTTAATAATTTAAGTTGAGCCGTGGTGGCTATGGGGTGGCTTTCGCCTTCCAATTAGGTGAACCGGGTTCGAATCCCAGCAATGACTGGTCGATACAAATTCCGAATCCAGCTTGCCCTGACCACAGTACTGACATAAAATATCCTCAGTAGTAGAAGGATCACAAATTACAGTCCCCTTGTCATTAGGCTAACCGTGGGTGATTTTCCTCTCCGTGTAACTCAAATGCGGGAAAGTTCCATCAAAAAGTCCTCCACAAAGGCAAATTTCTCCTAATACTTGTTCTAGGATTTTCCTTGTATTCTGGATCGGGTTCAAAATTACAAGGCTACAGAGTTGAAAATTAGCAGGCATAAACCCAAAATTGGGTCAGCTGTTCAACGACGGTTATAAAATAAAATAGTTAAAGTATCTATAAATAATGGTTTAAAAAAATCTTAATATTAAGATTTATATACATATTTTTTACTTCACTTAATGTAAGTGCTTATAATATTTAAATTTCTCTTTTTGACTTACATGATTATGCACGATGTATCAAATTTTTACTTGTGCCCTAAAAAATTGCCGTGCGTAAAATCTCCTTTATTTTATTACGTCAATGTTAGGTGTGGTTTTTTTTTTTTTTTTTTTTTTTTTTTTTNTTTTTTTAATGAATTTGGATTTCTGATCCCCAAAATTTAGGGGTAGCCACAATTTGGGAAAGAAATATTGCCCCCATAGTTGTACCAGGAGAGTGATCCAATGCTTGAACCCTTTAATGTTAACTGTGTATTTTGCCTTATTTCGAAATTTTGAAGCGAATTGAAACAATTTTGCACACAATTGTAAAATTCATTTATCCAAAGATAATTCCTTGATAAAATAACTTCTAATAAATATTTAATATTAGTCGAAAATTTTTGAATTGTAAGGTATACAATTTTTTACATCATTTTAAGAAATATAATATTACATGGAAAATTATAAAACTTGAGTAAAGTCAGTCGAATAGTTCCTGAAAAATCGAGCTTTTAAAATATGACTTTTCTGAAATTAAGATTTCTCAGGTATTATTCGACCGATTTTCCTTAAACTTTGTATTTTGCCATGTAAAATTATATTCTTTATAATGTAAAAAATTATTTGTCTTACAATTCAACATTTTTTGACAAATATTAAATAAAATAATTGAAAGTTATTTTTTTCAAGGGATTATCTTTGGAAAAAATGAATTTTATAAATGTGAGCAAAAAAATTTTGACGCTGCAGACCACTATACGGAAAAATAGTTGATGCAGCAGATCACAATACAGAAATATTTCCGAATAGAAGTTTTTTCATATAACAGGTATCTGGATATTGGACATTGTGCTGTATTTAATTTAATATCTCAACTAATAACATGCTGACACCAAAAATTTAATAACTATTTATTGAAGTGACATTTTGTCGACAGCAGAAATTATTTTCTTCATTTATTAATTAGTTATGTGCTAAACTGTAGTTAATTAACATGCCCCGTGGCAGAATTGCAGCTACACGGCGACAATGTTGCAGAACATTACAGAGTTCATGCAGAAGAATTTTTCTTTTGAAAAGTAAAAAAAATAATTTACTTTTCTTTTCTACAGAAATTTACAACATAATATTTGTAACATTACCTAATCAACGTAAAATTTATGTAATATTTAATCATGTATTTATATAATCACATTTGGACGCGCTGAATTTATGACGATGTTATCGTAAATCAATGTAATGTTTTAATTGTATTTTCAACATTTGTTGATATTGATTTTCACATGGTTTTTAAATATCCCAAAATATTTCAAACTATATGGAAAATTCAAATCATGCATTTGTGTAGTTACTTTTTAAGGCAATAATTCTATGGAATTTTTGGCAGTTATTGCTATTATTATTACCAATAATATTTATAAGTTATTATACAACAACCTAATCTCGAAACGAAACACACATTTGAGGAATTCGATTCGTGTGATTGATCTTTTTTTCTGCAATTACTACTTGGGATTTCATGATTTTTAATTGTGATGATTATTTACAAAATGTGAAGGAAATAATTTGTGCACTTCCCACCCCCAACAAAATGCTACTTGAATATCACCCATTTTGTTTGAATATAAAATTATTACATGTTCAATTTAAAAATATATATATGGTTATTTTTTGTAAACACAGAGCTTTTGTTATTTTAAATTCGTAACACATTTGTTTATTATTAAAAGTATCATGCAGAGAGATATTAGTGCTAGAGAGTTTTGTCGCAGATAGCTCGAAAAAAATTCTGCCACAGGATTCACATGTTGGTTACAAAATCCTATATATTGAATACCTGAAACAATTAAAGGGATCTTCAGGAACCATTAAAAAGTTTCAGAAAAAAATAATCTTTTTGTTAATTTTATAGTTTAATTTTTTTATTTGTCAGTAAGTGTATTTCAGAATATTTTCCTTAAAAAAAAAGTGAGATTAAACCTTAAAAGACTGATGTCCAGTCAAGATATTTACATTCAGGTAGCTTTAATAAGCTTTTACAAATATTAAATATTTGTTCAAAACCAAGTTTTGGGAATCCTGAGCAAAGCTTGTTTAAAAATAAAACATGCATATAATTAATGGAGTTACGGTAACGTGTAGAATTTTTTAAATAATAAAGTACAGTAATACCTCAATTATCCGAGCTAATTGGGACCTCGGATATCTCGGTTGATAGAAACCATGTATAAAAACCTTCCGTGCTTGTGAATTTAACTACTTATAAAGTAAAAACAATGGAACGTTTCTTAAATGATGTTTCACAGATAAAAGGTTTAAAAAGGAAATCAACTCTAGTGGTAAATTTTAAAAAGTAAAATGAATTTTTTTATTAACTATACTTAGTTAAATATTGAAAGACACATTTTCAAAAATAACACAAATCTCAAGAAAATACAACGACACGGACAACGTACTAAAATGTGTATAATTTTTTCGAAGCTCATTTTGTAAAGGAGAAAAAAATAAGGTAAAAAATATATAAAATTATACTTCGTTATTGCCTCGGTTAATCGAGGTTCTACTGTAATATAAAAATAACTTTCTGTTTGGTACGCTTTCATCCTGTCCTGTTTGCAACTGATACACTAATACTATGTATTATGTATCATTTAAAGTTAATGGAATACAAATTGAAATAAATTTTTTGGAGAAATATTTCTATATGAAGATTTCTTCTCTACAACTAAATACTTTTAGTTTTGCAAAATTTCACCAAATCATTAGTTACATGTTTAATATTGGATCAGTAATTCATTTAGGAAAATAGACTCCCTTTGTTGTTCGAAATATATTCGTTCAATTCAATGTAATAAAATATAGGGTGTTTTATAGACTTCCAAGACAGGGCAACTCCTTATTTTACTTGAGCAATTATCTATAACAAACATAACCAAATTCCTAGATTGGGTGAGGGTAATCATGGATTTGAGCACCCAGATCTACAGACAAAATACTTTTAGACCTTTTTTTTTGGACAATGAGACTATGTTTAATCCTTTCAATATAAACTTTAGACCACCTTTGTATTACTCAAAAGGAGGGTTCAACAAATAAGAGCATTGCTGTCTATAATTGTTTGATTTATTTAATTCACCATTACTTTATTCAAAATAAAACTATTTAGTTATACTTTGAATTAACATTGATTATATACATGATTAAACTTACAATAATTAAAGTAAAAGCAAAGTAAGTCTGTCAAATTAGTAACGACTACATTTACGTTACCGTTTTTTATTTAATTACAACTTGATTCTGATTTTGTACGAATGCTTTTCTGAATCACCCGTCCCCAAGGGGTTAAGGATAAAACTACACAAAATTTTAAAATCTGATTATTTATATATCTGATTCTTATAATATTCGAGCAATTCATGCCTTTTTCAAATATTTTTAAGTTGGCTAAAACTTCTGAAATTATACTTGTTTGAATAACCTAAATTAAATTCTGATCAATAATTTAAAATTTTTCTGCCCTCACTTTGTACTACAAAAAACAATAGCAAATTTTCTGTAATTTTCAGTGTATTTCATCACTTAATGTTAGATCAGAACTCACCACATAAAAAAGGCTGCACATAGAGTTCCACTTACACCCTCAACCAACCATTCAATTTTTTTGTGTGGTATTTACATTATATTTACAGTTTTTTACAAAGATTTTCAATGAAGTAAAANACAGATCAATTTATTTGGACTAAAATATATGAAAACAAACAAGAAGATGACATAATTTGCTGCCTGATTGTTGACATCACAAAACCTAAGACGCTGATTGGTTAAGGAAGAAAAAACTTGGATGGAAAGTAGAACATGCTCTACTATCGTCCAAGAAGTTGAACCAAGTTCTTGGATGTTTGTTTACACGATCAAAGCTCAAAGCAAAACAAGTTTCCATCAATCTCTGTCCAAGAAATTGGATCGTTTAAACAGGCCTTTAGTGCTAGAGAGTTTTGTCGCAGATAGCTTGAAAAAAATTCTGCCACAGGATTCACATGTTGGATACAAAATTCTATATATTGAATACCTGAAACAATTAAAGGGATCTTCAGGAACCATTAAAAAGTTTCAGAAAAAATAATCTTTTTCTTAATTTTATAGTTTAATTCTTTTATTTGTCACTAAGTGTATTTCAGAATATTTTCCTAAAAAAGAACTGAGATGAAACCTTAAAAGACTGATGTCCAGTCATTTACATTCAGGTATCTTTAATGAGCTTTTACAAATATTAAATATTTGTTCAAAACCAAGTTTTGGGAATCATGCGCAAAGCTTGTTTAAAAATAAAACGCGCATATAATTAATAGAGTTACTGTAACGTGTAGAATTTTTTAAATAATTAATATAAAAATAACCTTCTGTTTGGTACGCTTTCATTTTTAAGTCCTGTTTGCAACTGATACACCAATACTATGCATTATGTATCATTTAAAGTTAATTGAAATAAATTTTTTGGAGAAGTATTCTCCTATATGAAGATTTCATCTCTACAACTAAAAACTTTTAGTTTTGCAAAATTTCACCAAATCATTAGTTACATGTTGCATGTTTAATATTGGATCAGTAATTCATTTAGAAAAATAGACTCCCTTTGTTCTTTGAAATATATTCGTTCAATTCAATGTAATAAAATATAGGGTGTTTTATAGACTTCCAAGACAGGGCAACTCCTCATCTTACTTGAGCAATTATCTATAACAAACATAACCCAATTCTTAGATTGGGTGAGGGTAATCATGGATTTGAGAACTTAGACCTTTTTTTTTTTTGGACAATGAGACCACCCTTGTATTACTCAAGAGGGTTCAACAAATAAGAGCATTGCTGTCCTTAATAAAATCACACCCCTGATGTATGTCATTCACAATAGATGTGTGTTGCCATGCAGAGTTGGTCTAAAAAAATTAATGTTTCAGAATGCTTTAGGGCATAAGTTGCATACTGTACTAAGGACAAAACTGCACAAAGTTTTAAAATCTGATTATTTATATATCTGATTCTTATAATATTCGAGCAATTCATGCCTTTTTCAAATATTTTTAAGTTTGCTAAAACTTCTGAAATTATAATTATACTTGTTTGAATAACCTAAATTAAATTCTGATCAATTGAAAATTTTTCTGCCCTCACTTTATATTACAAAAAACAATAGCAAATTTTTTGTAATTTTCACTATATTTCATCACTTACTGTTAGATCAGAACTCACCACATAAAAAAGGCTGCACATAGAGTTCCACTTACACCCTCAACCAACCATAAAATTTTTGTGTGTTTTATTTACATTATATTTACAGTTTTTTACAAAGATTTTCAATGAAGTAAAATTTTTAGACTCATTGTATGGTTCCCTTCTTTTATACCCACTACTAATTTAAAATCTGTTTTTTCAAAGAAATGAAGCACAACCAATCTAGATTTAAGTTACTCCAATATATTCATTTCCAGATTCATGTTCTGATACTTAATTCAAATCCTCAGTCACAGTCCCTTTCCACAGTCTGTTACTTACTGTAAGACTGATATTTCTTTCATGTGTAAAATGTTAACATTTATGAATGATTTAATATCTTAGTTCATTTAAGGCGTGCAGAATTAGGAGAGGACATAACTCAGAAGAATTCCAATTAATGATTTTAAAGTAATCCAAAGATTAAAAGTTTATGTTTGGTAAAACAATTTCTAGTCAGTCTATACTATTTCTAAATCTGTCTAAATTTCAGACTGTTGATAACAATTATCCTTCTGAAATCAGACAAAATAACAGGATCTTGATTTGCCAAAGTCTTCTGAATAATGTCACAAAGTAATCGTATTTAAAATGCCCAGATATTGTTGGATGACAGGAGTTAGTTACGCTAAGAGTAAATGTTGTACTAATTTTTAACCTTTGGATTGCTTTGAAATCATTAACTAGGATTCTTGTGTGATATATAACTATAATTAGTCTGTAGTATTTACAACCTGTGGTTGTGTAAAAAAAGTTCTTATTTTACAGAAATGAATTAATTTTGAAACAGTACTTAATAAATTCTCATAGATGTATGAAATATTTTGAAACACAACAAATATTTATTAATCAATTTTTATTATAACAATAGTAAAACATTAGGTCCCTTGAGGTTTCTTAAATGAATGCATTTGTGATGTCTAGTACAGAGGAAGAAATCTTGTACTACATTTCCAGTAATATCTCAAAGTTTCCGTACAGTCAAACAAATTAGATTATTTTTTGATTCAATTATTTTTTACAATAATTATCACAGTATATATATGAAAATATTTATATGGCTTATTTAAAAAGTATTGTGTATTTTTTACAGGAAAGAAACATTGAAATTTAAAAAAATAGTTTATAGACTTCTAAATCAATTTCAACAGTTCATGCATGCTTAATTTTAAGTATATAAATAATGCATAATATTTTTAAAAAAAACCTTCAGTAAGCCTGTAAAAAATTAAACAATGAGCTTTTCACTGAAATAAAAAGATACTTTTTTATTTGCCAGATAAAATAAAATAATTTTATGATATTAATTTACCATAAAGTTTTTTAGTTAGAAGTTTTTGGTCCAAAAGAAATTTAATTTATTAGAAAATCAAACTGCTAGATTTAAGCTAAACTAAGTAATGTAAATCACTATTTTAAAGAACTTAAATTAACAATTATATTTGTTATAACTCCAATATATTTCTACCAAATTGTAACTGAAATATATGTATGAGGTTCACAATTGCTGAGGTTGTTTAGAAAGTAAAATATGAACTGCATAAATGTCTAAATTCTGCTTAAATATAATCTATGTGCCAATCTAATAACTACAACTATTTCTTAAATTAAGTTATTCTAATTATACCTAATACAAATTTATGTCTCCTGTTATGACTACAAAATATTTTAACTTTTATAAAAAGTTTTTCTGATTAAAAACATCTAGGTTATAAATGTACAGAGAATTTTAGATCTTAGTTTTAAATGCATAGATAAGTGTTCTAAACAGCATTAACTTGAGCAAAGTAATGCATCTTATAAAAAAAATTGATTAATATTTAGAAAAATCCTCCAAGTTAGTTTACATTTTTATAAAGAGAAAATATAATAAAAAAAGCTTTTAAAAATATAAATTTCCACAATTTTTACCAAAGAGAGCTTAGAATAAACCAAATTACATATATCTTAAAAGATCTTTAATTTTTATAAAATAATTAAATAATTCATATTTTTGCTTTCAAATGTTTTAAAATTTCTAAAATGTAATGTTTCTAATGGACAATTTTATATAAGTAAAACAAACCTCATAAAAAACAAATAATCACATTTTATATTGCACACAATTAACAGAAATTTACCTATTAGAACAACAAAAAATGCTAACTGAAAAAAAAAATGATATGTAAAGACTAATATACACTCAAAAGAATTCATGATGTTATTGAGCAAGGGGCAGCAAATGAAAGTATCAGACATTTCAATTGATAAATGGCTTTGCGTCAAGCTCTTTCCAAGGATACTTTAATGATTTCAAATAACTTTTATATCCAGTAACTAAATAAAGAAATCTATAAAAGACCTATTCAATTCCTACGTTTTAAGCCTCAATCTATCACACAAATTATACATCTAATGAATGACAACTAAATAAAACAAGAGGTCAATGAAAAAGAAAATCCATACTATGAAATGAATACTACATAAACACTTTCAAAAACACAATCTACAAAAATAAACCAATGTATAAGTGACTAATTTCACAAATGATCTATTACTATAAAAAGAATACACAACAATATTAATAAAATTAAGGATTACGTAAAAATGATTTATCCAGCCTTTCATAGTTTGGCACAGCTTAAGCACGGATTTTACTGAAATGGAAAATATGTTATGCATTTCATTTAGTTTAGAAAAAGTGCAAAAATATAAGATTCTTCAGAAGTTTATAATTAACAGGTATGAGAAATTTCCAACAGAAATATTAAAATTATTTAGGCAATGCTGGTAAATATATATAAAACACAAACTTAGAACACATGGACTAGATTTTGTTAATTTGAATTTGATTGAATGTCGCATTTAACAATCAGTTTTATATTTAATTCATTCATTTGTATTTTATCGACAAAAAAAAATAATCATTTGTCTTTGTACAAGAACGATAACATTTCACAGCACAAATCAAACTAAAAGTTACTTTACTTTATAAAAATTGCTTAAATATATTTTAAAAACAAGAAATAATGTGTGAAAATAAAATTTTTATGCAATAAAAATGCCACAGTAATTTTTATAGTACTAACAAATACAACAAACCAGAAAAGTTACACCTTTCTAAGAATTACAAATGCGAGATTAAAATAACGAAACTTTAAAAATAACTGAAATATATAAACATCTACAGTTGCTTTTCATTATACCTAGCAGTTGCTTCTCATTAAGCTTACTCAAGAGGGCCAAATTATTTATACACCCTGATGTATTACACGCTTTTTTTTTTGTCGTATAAAAAAAACAGTTCCATAAAACTATTTCCTATAAACTTGCACACCATGAGAAAAGCAATCTAATCGTTGTGCTTTACATAGTAAAATGGACGTTTTCAGATTATCTTGCTGCACAGTCTTCTTCAGTCATTTGGTTGCTCGAGTTACTTTCATCTGTAATAACAACAGATTGTTTGGAAGAGTCCGAGTCCTTGAGTTGCCTTTTCTCAAATTCAGCTCTAAAATTGTCAATATCTTGCTGACTAATAAAAATAAAAGAATATCAGTTTTTGGAATTCTAAATAATACTTTGTTAATTTAAATTAGACAGCAAAATAACTACCTCAATAAATGCAATACTTTGAACAGGAATCTAATGCTTATAAAGCTGTTTTTGAAAATATAATAGTTTTTATTTAACAGTCTGGTGTTGCCACTATATTTTTTATCCTACATACTAGACTTTGAAAATATCTTAAGACAAAAAGATTACAAACAAATAGAATTTAACTGCATGGAAAAAAAATTTATCAAAAATGTTACAAGTCCTTTAGATCAGTTCGCATCATTATATACTGGTCCACTGACAATATACCTGGTCCTCTTGAAATTTAACATTAAGTGTATTTGTACATCACTTGAAATCATTTTCATGCTTCACAATTAAATCACATTTATTAATCTATTTTGAATAAAACTTGTTTATTTAAAGCAAATTGATTTCATAATTGAATAAAAAAATACACTTATCTTGTATAAAATAATAATAATAAATGCTCAAAATTGCAGCTATCATCCAAATAATTCAAAAAAACAAATATCAATATTAAATAATGCAGGCTGTGCAATATATTTTGTTATTTTCTATATCGAATTCCAGTCATTCGTAATTTGTCAATCACTTATTCCAAAATACTTATAATATACTCCGATATACATATATGAATTCAAAATACTTTCACTTATTTATTCTCATACAGGATATCCTTTTCTTAATTCAATGATTTTTTTCGAAGGTGCTTAAATTCATTAAAATAGCATTTTGTACCTCAAAATAAAAACATAAACCTCAAAAATGAATAAAATTAACTAAGTCCACAAAAGTGCTATGTTAAATTATTCCAGTACACCTTGATCTTTATACCATTCTAAACAAATGAATTGCTGAACTATCAAATAACGCATTGGCAGGGTTGCCACGAAAAAAATTGAACAATATAGTTGCTTTTAGTAGCCTAAAGCATGAAAATAGTTGCCGAAAACTATGAAAATTGCCTATTGCCTAAATAATTAAAAAATAAGACTAAAATTTTTATAAATGGCTTAGTTGTCATTTATTATGATCCATTTAGTCAAGTTGGTGGCAAATATGATAATTTTGATATAAACCTTAGTATTCTAGCATTAAATTTTTATATAAAAAAAATTAGCATATATTTGCCCAAAATTAAATACTTTTAAATACTAAAAAATCATTCAAAAAATATATTTTTTCATTAAAAAAAACATACTTTTTCTAAAAAAATTTCAGTTTAACCAATAATTGATTTAGCAAATATATATATATATATATTGTGAAAAGTGATTATTTAAATTCGAAATCCACGCAGTGTGATATATTAAAAATTGAGTTTTTTAAAATTGTGCAGAATTTTGAAGCAATAACTGTTGAAAAGTCGATTGGGAAACAAAATAGATTCACTATGGAATCTGTGCTAATTGAGAGCATTAAAAAGTGATGACTCAAATTAGCAATTCCAAATGTTTTTATGTTTAAAGAGAAAAAAAAAATTCATTATGTTCAGAAGCTACCATATGCCACAGGTTGTCAACCCAATTTATGCTTAAAAAAACATTGCTAGCACAGAAAAGTCTCCCAATAGTCTCCTTTTCCTGAAAATAGTTGTTTTTTTAGACTTTTCAAGCAAAAAAAAGTTGCCATGGTTGCCTCAGGTCGAAAATAGTCGCCTGTGGTAACCCTAGATTGGTGATTACACAAAGCTGTGTTACTTTTACAGATTATTATTTTGAAGTGGTTGAAGGGGAGTTTTAGTGATCTCGGACCAGTAGACCACCAATATGCGCATGTAAGCTGAGATTTATATTTTTAAAGGGCAGCAATAGAAAACAAATTTACTAATGCCTTGATTCTTTTTAAATAAAATAGCAAAATACCCACAATTTTCATGAAATGTAAGACTTGTAGATTATACCAAGAATGAAAACAAAAGAAATTATAGTCTACAAACCCATCATCAGACTGAAACTATTGGGATTGATATATCATATTAATAGCAATTTTTGCACAGGTAAGGTAGATAAAAATTGTATACTGAAAAATTTCTGTAGTTTTAATTTAATCCATATTTTATACCATATGCATAAAAAATGGAATAAATGCCCTTGCTTGTAAAACAAAAGCCTACAACCCAGAATTTTTTGAATTAGATAAAAAAGGAAAAAAAAATTTTAAGAAAAAGTCTAAAATAAAAAATTGCAGATGCTACGATATTCAACAACTCTCACTGCTTTGTTGCAGGTGTTATTAGGAGAACTTAATCAGAACAGATAATTTAAAGTTTCATCATTAAATAAAGAATAGCATTTACCTTATTTGGACAAACAAAATTCCATTTATGATATTTAGCATATCTAATACACTGCTTAGAGAAGGTGGCTGAATCTGGAAAAGAGTACAAGGAATAAAATATCATAAACACTTAGAAAAAATACATTGATAAAGTCTTAATAAAGTAGAAACACTTTGTAATCATAAACTGGAAAGTTTATCTGTATTGATAAATGTTCACCAAATTTTTGAAATTGGGCACATTATTTTTTTTTTAAATACAAATAGCAAAACCCTCTTGCTATTTATTAACTACTGTCACTCTTAAAGTTTGAGCACAATGTTGAAAACTCATCTGTTTAAAGTCATTGTTCATAAATAATATTTCCCTAGTAATGGAGAATGTACAAATCGGTGTTAATTTTTCCAACATATTGCTGCAACTTTTCACATTTTGCTATACATGATGACAGAACAGGATTCATGCTTTTTCCAAACTTTTTGCACACGCCTTCCAGCCCTGTGGCAGAAACACGGCGACACAGCGACATTGTCGCAGAAAGCGACTGAGTTCTTGCAGAAAGATTTTTTTTATTTGGGAAATAAAAATTTTTGGTTTGCTACAAACCAAAGTTCTCAAAATAAATTCTGCAGAAACAGAAGCTGTTTTACCAACAAACAAAAAAAACATTTTCTTCAGAAACAAAAAATTTCTGCAGAAGCAATAATGGTTCTGCAAAATTTTTTTCTCACAGAATTGTTTTAAATATTTTTTTTTTCTAGCGTACCGCGGAAGGAGAAAGCGCTCGTAATTCTCNTATCCTTTTTCTCGATGTTCTATCGAAAACAGGGAGTGCTAGTACGGAATTTAAAGCTTTAACAGCCTGAGTAGTTCCGTACTTTAAGGAATTGGCGATTAGGGGGATGTCTCCTAATTTTAGTGCCATGATTAATTAACAATGAAAATTTAAACAAATCGAAATTAGATAAGCAGAGATTAAGAATTAAACAATTCAAAACAAATTAATGCGGAAATTGGAACTGTTCAAAATTACTAATCTTTTGAATTCAAATATCGTCCAGAAGAAGAACTTCATTTATTGCCTTTAACACAACACATCTGTTTGTTAACGTCTTAATGCAATTCATCAAAATAAAATGTCGAACGTCTTTGGTGCATTTTTTTTTTAGACAGCTTCAGGTATCTAGGAGTATTGTTGTCTTAGGATTGCAGGAGGGAAGGCCGAGCCCCCAAAATATGGGGAAAGGCAAGGAGCATCAGAACTACGTTAAGTAACATTTATTCACATATAGGACATAACACTGGACAATACACAAAATACAAGACACTTAACTTATTAGAAGAGGCCGTCTGCCTCATCGGCTACCATCACATACAATGTGTGTGAGGAGGGAAGGGCGTGCGCCATGTTATGCGTGGGGAAGGTGCGCAATGATATATGTACGTGTGCATGACGTATGGAATACGCTTCCTACATATATAAATATTTTTCCAAGCTAACTGAACAAACGAAGTACTTGATTAATTTCCATTTTATTCTTCTTACAGATCAAGCTTTTATTTGCAAAATAAAAACAAAATTTTTAATACAGATTCTTAAAAATATGATGCAGATAAATTGTAGAAACTCTCAAATAAAAAGTTTAAAAAATTGCAAATGAAAATAAAGTTTAAAGATAATACCAATCTGAACTTTATTATAATGCAAGAGAATTATCTTACTTGAATAGGTGGAAGAATAGCAGTCGAGTTTCCTTTATAAATTTCATTCATCTTTTTTTGTAATACCACAGCCTGCTGTGTTAAATGACGTAAACATTCAGAACTTTCTTTGGTTTTCTCATGATTTTCTCCAAGCTATTTTATAAAAGAAATTCAATAAAAGCAAGATTAACTAAGCAAATACAAATAAAAAATTTAAAATAAGCTTAAATCAATAAAAATGAACATTACCTGCTGCTTATAAATAGCATATGTTTCCTTTTCATTTTGCAAAGCACCTCTAAATTCACCCATGCAAGATTGAGTCCTGGCTACTAAGTGATAGCTTACAGCTACTTTCAAACTCTTGCCACCATAATAGCTATAAAATTTGAAAGTTTGTAACAATAAAGTATTAAAACATTAACACTTGAAACATTGCAATTCAACCTTTTTACATTCATTAGGTCTATTTTTCTATTAGAACAAAATACATGCTATATTATTTTTTAATAAATTCCACAAAAAAAACTCAATTTATTTTATAAGAAGTGATATATATACAGTCACAGAATATTTTATATTCATAGAAATAAATTCATAAATAAGTTTAAATGCTTCAGACATTGTGATCTCTACTATAACCCGCAATTCAATGAATCGAACAAATCCTTAACAATGCCCTTTAAGATCAAAAATACCTATGAAACAAATTTTAAAAAAATCTTTCAATTTTAAATATTTATTTAAAAATGCATAGTTTTATTAAAATATGCAGATCATAAGAAATTGAGATGCAATTTTGATTTAAGTTCTAAACAAATGTTAAAATTACAAAAGACTAAGGCTAAGAGTTGTGAAAGGCAAAAATGTTGAAAAACTGTCATTGTAAAAAAACTACCTGTAACCAAAAAAAATTTCAAACCTTATGAAACCTTGAAAATAAACAGCACTATGATAATATGAAATAATTTATAATTTTTACTTTCAATGGTACAATTATTTTACAAAAGTGTATTTACTTTATTTTCAATGTTATTTGATTAAAATCTTGAAAAAAAATATATACATAATGCATTAACCTGATGATGTAGTTTGTTTTTTGTAGTCATTTTGTCAGCAAATTACTTACACAATTTTCATATATAGCTGCACCAATTCTACATGATTTTAAAATAAAAAACTCCCATATTTTAGGGTACTATTAAAAATAATTTAAATTAGCATTAGAGCATTTCACTGTTATGCATGCTATAAACAATATTTAAAGTATCAATATTTTTAGCATATTGATAGAAATTTTCAATAGACAAAATTTAAGATTTAAAAAACACAAAGGTTTATAAATTCAAAATTGAGAGGAACATTTAGTTTTAGTGTAGTGGCCATTATATTTTTAAGAAAGTTTATGGACAATATTTATTAAATAGTATCCAAAATGAAATATTAATAAAGCCAACAGTTATCTACATCTCGTAACTTCAATTACAAAAAATTAACATATAGAATTGTATTTGTACATACAATTTCAAAAAAGCAAAAAATCAAAACTAATATTAGACAGAATAAATTTTTCAAACACTAGAATTTAAACATTTAAAATCCATATAAAATTTGAAAAAGAGACAAAGTCAAAATTTCAAGAAAATTAGTAATAAGAAATTACTCACTTAATATTTAATTTTAAGGCATTTTCTAGGAATCTTAATGATAAATCATATTCACCAACTGCATGTAAAATTAGTCCAATATTACTCTGAAATGTAAGAAAACATAGATAAAATAAAGTAGTTTAGTCCAAAAAATAATAAACTTCTAATAGCAAACTATCACTTACATCTAAAACTGCCATCTCAGGATGATTTTCTCCACAAACTAATAAACTCAAATATCTAGCACGATATAGGAGTTTCAAAGCTGTAGTTATTTGAGAGTTGGCAAAACAATATAATGCAAGGTGTGTCTAAAAAGATAAGTAAATTGTATGCAAATTCAATTTTTCCCAGTACTTAAAATTTAAATGATATTCATTGCTTAAGAGAAATTTAAAACCAAAGAACATACGTATTCAGAGATTGTATATGCATGGTCGATTCCATTAACCCTTTCACTCATGAGTACAGCTTTTTGCTGGAATGCCATAGCCTATATCAATAAAAATTATTCTGAATGAGAAATAATAGAACTAGGTCACAACAAGTATAAACAAAACTCAAAATCTTAACATTTTTCAAAACAATTCATAACATATAACCAAACTTTTTAGTGATAATGGATTTTAAATATAACTTATTTGTGCTTATGCACTGAGTAAAAGTGCAGCGATTTTATTTTTAACCAGTTTTTTAACAGATTTCATTTTTAACTCATTTTCAAACAATTTTTCTTAAAGTAATAATTTATATTTTATTTTAATTAAAAATAATTGGTTTTATTTCATTAAATCATAATATAAAAACTATAAAAAGAACTAGTATTTTATTTAAGAATTAGTGACAATTTATCAAGATTTAGTATTTAATCTGATAATTGACAAAGAATTCATAATTCCAATAAATAATTTCTCATTAAGACAGCTTGGTTTATATTGGATCTGTGGTAATAATAGCAAATTTCTGGTTAACTATTGTTAATAGTAATTAATGTAAAAAACAATGCTTATTTACAACATCCATCAAATTGTGCTGCTATTCTGTGAATTTTTCCTTTATTTTTTACTGCAACAAATATGTAGAAAAAAAGTTTTTGAAACATAACCTAATTTCAAACAGAGTAACCAAGATTATTTTGAGTTAGTTCTGAGAATGAACAATTGAAAAATATTAAGTGACACACTGTTATCAAGCCTTTGAACCAAGCAGATTGGTGTTAAAAGATTTGAGGGGGAGGGACTTATTAAAGTTGGATTTTTAAAAAAATTTCAGGGAGAGGAGAGTTTTATTAATACACAGTGTCTATTCAGAAACTTGGCTCTGATAAAACATTTCACATTCAAATAATTTACTAATATGCTTGGAAATAGCTTATAGCAAAATGTAAAGAACATTAATTTTTAAACAAGAAAAGCACTTACCTCAGCATGGTCACCCATTATGTAATTCAATCTAGCTAACATTCGAAGACATTGTGCTATTTCAGGATGTAAAGCTCCATACACGTTATTCAGTAGATTTAAGGCCTCTGTTATAAGTTCATACCCTTCTTTCAAATAGCCTTGTTGAATTTTTGTTTGACCCGTTGTATAAAAGTTATATGCATCAGTTGCCTAAAAATTACAAATAAAATAAGCATAAAATACAAGATTTAAATTATGAATAATATTATTTGCATGTTATTCCAGAAAAAAATTATGAAATTTAACTATTGTATAATAAATTAAGAATTTCCTTTACTATAATCGGAATACTATAATCATAATACTTTATTATTTAATAAAAATTATTTCACAAAATAAAGTTTTTTTTTTAAATTATTATTTAAGGGAACTTAGGTATTTTGTTTCAAATACAGTACAATATCTTTTCTCTGTATTAACAAAATTTAAAAATGGCTCTTTCCAATTTTTTTAAAACTCCAGGCAGTTTTATAAATAGATTCAAAATTATAAAAGTTTTGATATGAAATTTTAAATGCATAATTTTGTTAAAATTTAATAAGAATTACAACAGTAAGAAAATAATATATGTACGGTTAGTTTTTTCTACTTAAAAATCACATAAATTATGTAGTAACATAAATTAAAAAGTGAGGACAGTAGCAAAAGGCAATACAATTTCCATACGAAGAAAATTACAAACTTAAATAAACTTTGAAAGTAACTTTAAATGTATAGAAACTGCTATAATTTATAATTTAATGCCACATTTTTCAAAAGGACATCAACACTTACTCTGGGGTTAATGTGCTTAACAACCGGAAAGATATTCAAAATATCATCTTCTGTAAATGTAGGTTTATTTCTGTGGTCAAAATTATATTCTCTAAGCAGCAGTTGGATACCAGTCTTAACACAAAATGAATGTAAAATTGTTAATTTTCTGAATTGAAACTTCTCAACTATGGCATCAATAGAATCGTAAGGAAGTTCCCAAGCATAGTATGATAATAGTTCATTGCTTAAATTAGTCCAAAACATTTTAGTTGTTAGTGAAGCCCATTCGTTGTTATCTAAAACAATAGAATATCAGTTAAATAAGAAATTATGTAATTTATAAAAAGCATAAAACATAGCTGCCAACTTGTTAAAAACAAAAAGAGGAAAACAACGCATGATAAAATCAGGGGTGATTGTGACAAAGTGAAAAAACCTGAAAATTGTGTGTGCAAAAAATGGATATCAATGGAAATGGATATAAATAATTTAGATCTTCAGTTAAATATTTAGCAGTTTTTCATATTTTTTAAAACAGAATAGATAAATTCTACAAAGATATTTTAGCTTCATTACTACCACTAAAAATATTACTAAATCATCAAAGTAAATTGCATTGATAATAAAATGTGTTGATAATCATGGTTATATTAATGGCTTAGTTTCATTATTCAAATAAATGGTATTTATTGATGCAGCAAGACTACAAATAATTTTTAAAAAAATTATCAAAAACTTAATTAAGTTTAAAATAACAAACTTAAACCTTGAAAAAACATAAAACTCTAAAAAAAATTCAGTGGGTTGGGTTTTTTTCCAACTCTGGGGTCAGTCAGAAAAAAAAGTATGTTTATTCAGACAAAGTACGTTTTTGAGTCTGATTTCGTAATTTTAAAATATCATCTGCACTAACTAATTAGCAATTTTTAAGGTTACCTCCTCGAACCACTAAAATTGAGTTCAACACAGTTATGAGACAAATTTCTTGCTGAATTTTTATTTAAAAAACTTAAAGAAAAAGAACTTTAAAGCTTTTCGAAACGAGGAATTTAAAGGTTGGTTCTGATATTTTAACGGCTAAGTACAAAAGTACATTACAACAGGTAAAAAAAAATTTCAAACACATTCCTTGCCATTATTCCTTGTCAACAAATTTCTACTAATCTATAAAATATATAAATCCTAAAATCTATAAATGCATTGCAGCATATAACATGCTTGACTTTTTAATTTTTTGCCAAAACAGAGGTTTTCTAAAATAGACTGTTGGTAATAAAATACATTTGACAATAAAATACATCTAAAAAAAATACATTTACATACCCCACCAAAAATACTCAAAGATAGTCACTTAGCACCCTCACCTACTGAGATCTGCAATTCTTTAAGTTTTGGAAAAATTAAAATTGTTTAGTTAAAAATGATCATTGCTCAAGATCTTAATTTCGTTCAAATATGGCACTTAAGAGCCTTCATTACTAGGTTTTACAATCACTTTCAGCAACCTAATGGCAGGCAAAAACTTCTATCTTCATTTTTGAAAAAAATATTATTTTTAACTCCCATGTTTAGATTAAAATAATTTTTAGCCGTGTGTGTATAGAATGGGATAATATAAAGTAGATTATAAATTAAATTTGGCAGATTAGAAAACTAATTTCAATGTTATTAACAAAACATTAAAAATATTTGAACATAAGATTCGTTCATTTTGCAGAATTTTTGATAAATTGCACAAAAAAAAAAAAAAAAAAAAAAAAAAAAAAAAAAAAAAAAAAAAAGAATTTCTGGACATATCTTTTCTACAAAAATGAATATATTTACCTTCAAAACGCAAAGGATTCTGTTTCCCCTTTCGTTTTCCTTTCTTCTTGTACTTTACTTGCAACTGCTGAACAAATAAGTTATTAACAAAACAATAAAATTGTGAGAAAAAAATTAGATATATATATCAATGAGGAAAAATAGCTTCAGTTGCACTATTCTCAAGATGGAATTTTAATAACATGCATGAAAAAGAAAAAAACAAAATCACAATTCATAACTGCTTTATTTTAAATTTCAAAATTTAAATTTTAGACTCATATGAAATATTATCCATAAATAAAAAATATCTTTTTAAATTAATAATTTTTAGCTATAACAAAATTTAAATAACGCATAATTAAGCATTCCAGAAGGTTGAGAGGATTGCAATTGGTTAAGAAATTAATTGTATAACTTCCTAATGCATTGCAAGTGACATAAAAATGAATTCAATTTGGTAAAAATGAAAGCAAAGAGAATAACAAATAAAAAAGAATTTGCATTTGATGGGTTAGAGAATTACAGATTGGCTCAATCTAAAAGTTAGAAATTTTAAAGGGAAAAAAACAAAGATAAATCCTGAAAATATTCTTTTATTTTGAACATGCATGGTATGAACTCATAGCACTGATAAGATAAAGGTGTTTCCTATACATTATATGCAGATATTAAATATTTAGACACAATCGTGATTTATATAACTCTCAAAAATTTAAAAGTAACTGATATCAGGGAGACAGCAAAATTAAAAATCAATTGCAAAAGGTAGAAAATATATCACATACTAAAAGTCTTGACAGGGTGACTAAGCCCAAGCTTCATTTAAGGCTATAAAGGCATACATTAAAAACAGATGTCACAATAAGGCTTAAAGAAGTTCTTTAAAGCTCTTTCTCAAATATTAAAAAAAATATGTATATTAAAAAAGCTTCAATTTAAGTGCATAAAACAATGTATGTTATCTTGATAGTATAGTCATATCTTGATTGTATAATATCTTGTATAACACCTTATACTTATGTATACTACATTATGCTTATCTCTATCTTAATGCTTAATCTATAGAGAAATAGATTAAGCTTTTAAAAAGTTATTTAACTTTGTAAAAAGTGCAAATTCAGTAAGATTCTTCAACTTAAAAAAAAATTATTAAATTCAATGATAAATAATTGTACAATTCTTAACAGTAATAAAAAAATATTTTTTTTATTTGCTATAAATGTTATTTTATAAGACTGAGCTTTTTAAGAACAAGTTAAAGATCTATACCAAATAAGATACTATGAATTCATAGATTTTTAAAAACAAATTTAAAATAAATTAACGATGATGCAATACAACACACATAAAATAAAAATATATCTCACGTCATCAGATGAAACAGGGTTAGGTAGCGATGTACACGATGATAAAAAGCAATTTAAGAAGTGACTAACGGCATTAGAAAGAAACATAGTTTCTACTCCTTGAATGTAAAGTGAAAACAAATGCTTGGCACTACGGGTGATGAGTTCTAACACAATGATTTGCTATGTAAAGAAAAAGGGAAGAAATTAAGATCAGGAAATATTTAAATCTAGACTAAATAGACTGTTTAAATGAATAAAGAAAATTTGAAAACACATACATGAACGTATTGAAGTTGAGGTGCTTTGGCAACCATTTCAGCAAGCTTACCTAAATATCTAATACTGATTCCTCTAAAAAATTATAATTAATATAAATTTCTGGAAAAAACATACAGCAGAAAAATTGAAGACAAGACATGAAAAATAGTAATTTTTAAATACAAGAAATAAAAGTTCAATTTTAGATCATATAAAGGTTATTGCAAAGTTTGTCACCATGTTTATTTTCTTAAGGAGAGATAAATTTTAAAATTTTTGATGTCCTTTCTTTTGTAAGCATTTGTTTTCTAAATTAAGAGTAAATTCCAAATTACTCATATTTATTGGTATTTTATTTTCCTTTTAAAACTGTCGTTGAACAGTAGACTCATTTTTTGGGTTTACGACTACTAATGTTCAAACACCATAGCCTTGTAATTTCGAACCCAATACAGAAGACAAGGAAAGTTCAAGATCAAGTATTGGGAGGAATTTGCCTTTGTGGAGTACTTTTTGATGGAACTAACCCGCATTTGCGTTAAATGGAGGAAAACCACAAAACCCTCCCACAGTTAGCCTGATTGCAAGGGGACTAACCCCTAATTCATCTACCACAGAGGATATTTTAAGTCACTACCGTATTTTTCGGCGAAAGCGCCGCTTCGTCACAAGCGCCGCACCTCGATAAAAATGAATTTTTTAAAAAAAAAGTTATTGTAAGCGCCGCAATGGCCATGAACCGCGTATATCAGCATCCTTTCAGAAGAGACCTTTAGATTACCATTTAGAATATCTGTATAATAAAAAATTAAATTTTTTTATGGATTTCATAAAATAAAGTTTTAATTTCTAAATTATAATAAAAAATTTCTTTTTCAGCAAAAAAAAGCAACAAAAAAAGTTTTCTCTTTCAGCAAAAAAAAAGAAAACAAAACTATATAAAATAAAGTTGTTCTTACNTAAGCTGGGGGTGGATACAAGATGCATACCTTTTAAATTTTCTCCTTATGCGATGTTTTTTTAAAATTATTATTTCGTTTATTTATTTTCTTACAGGCTGCTGCCAAAAAGTTTGCTAAGAATTGGCGATGTTCTGCAGCAGATCGCGATATGGGCGAATATTTCGTCGACTTCGTTATTAATTTTTTTAAATAGTCTTTCTCTCAGAAAATTATTCCATCTTAAATAACTTTCATTGACAAATTTTTCTGCTACTAAGAAATATTTCGTCGGAAGCGCCGCTGCATCGGAAGCGCCGCATGTATGAAAAAAACAACTTTTTTTTCGATAGCGCCGCGGCTCTTCCGCCGAAAAATACGGTACTGTGGCTAGTGCCATCCAGATGCAGAATTTGTATCCACCAGTAATCGCTGGAATTCGAACCCGGTGCACCTCATTGGAAGGCAAACGCTCTATCCCCTGAGCCATCACGCTCTAAAAATATGAGCCTCCTGTTAAATGAACAATGTACGGTTAAAGAGTAAAAGTCCTCTCCCTTTATTTTTTTTAATTAGTTTAATGCTTATATCATAAACATAATATACACATCCAAACCAGGAATTAGAATGAATCTTCTATAACATTTTAAAATAAAAAAATTTCAGTTATTCAAACTGTAACAAGAGGGACCTTTATTTAAAACATCTTACCGTCCATGTAAAGCTTCAGTAAGTGTAACACCATCAATGGGAGATGTCGAATGATCCAAACAGTCTCTTATCTAGAAAATAAAGTTCATTAAAAAAAAAACTTTATTATAAAAGCAGAATATAAAACAAAGAGATAGGGAAAATCTAGCAGAACAAATCAAAACTAATTTAAAAAAACTATAAGAATATTTAAACAGATTAACTTCCTTAAAAAATTTAATTCCTTTATTAACAATATCATACTTTTTTCTAAGGTCTATATTTTAGTGCATTTTTAAAACCTATATGAAAAATGACTTATCGACTAAGAATAAATAAAAAGTATTCAGTTATGCCACTATTATTGTTCAAAAATGCTACATTTCAAAAAAATACATTATAAATACATTGGGATAACTTTAACAGTTATAAGGCATTTAATATAGTTTCAACAGCAGCCATTCTTTGTACATAATAAAATTTTAAAAATAAAACAAAACTAAAAAAAAAAAAAAAAAAAAAAAAAAAAAAAAAAAAAAAATACAGTTAATTGTACAAAAATTTCTAACAAAAAAGTAAATATTTGTCAACAAAATTTTTCTACTGAGTATTAAAAATCATCTTTCACTATTCATTTATCAAAACAAAATAATTCTCTCAAAGTTATTTTTCCATGTTAAATTAATTTAAAAATGTAAAATTAATTTCATTGTTAAATTAATTTCCATGTAAAATTAATTTCCATGCTATTTTAATCTATTTTAGTGAAAAGATAAAAACTAAGAAAAATTCAAATGGAAATTTTTGGTACTTAAATTATTAAACAATCATTTCTATAGACATGCCATCTTCATGAAACTTCGGACAAATGGTCCTCATTTTAGATAAATTTATTCTCAATTCATATCTAATAAATTACCTTTTTGAACGGAAATTTTTTTTTAATTAATAGTTTGCAAAGAATTATATGTTAATAACATATCATTTAAATGCTTTTATAACATAAAACTGAGAATTTGAAGATCTTAACTAAGTCATAAAATATAAAAATTGCAAGAGAACAAGATAAAATTTGAAAAGATAGTTGTATACTTTGCAAAAATACTAGAAGTAGATTAGGAAAAAAAAAGGTCAACTTACAAAACCAGGTATTTGATTTGTTAGTAAAAATTCTGCCGCATCCTTAACAAGCTGCTTTTCCTTCAAAAACTTTTCACTCTGAAATATTAAAGCAAGAAAATGTGATAAAACATGCTAGAAAAAAATATATAAAATAAAAAATATATATTGATGAAAAAATAAACATTTTTAAGCTATGTAACAAAAGTTAACATTCTTCATTCTTTTTATAATATCAATCAATTCATTAAGATTTATTTCATCACTTAATTATTCAATTAACATGACAACTAGTACAAAACAAATTTATTACTTTTACAAATTTATTACTTTATTTATTACTTTGTTTATTTTTAGTATTACTCTTAACCAAGCTAAACTTGGTTATTTGCTCCTGACAAAAGATATTTTTTAGGCTCAGAGAAACACTTAATTGAACATGAACATTTAAATTTCCGAAAAAAATATTAAATAAAAATTTAATTTTTAAATTGAATTTATAGAAAAGAAAGTAACCTAACTTTTCTCTTAAAATGCTTTTTTTTAATCATACTAAACTAATTTTATAAATTATCTTTAAAGTATAGAATCATCAATTGCCTTATTGATATTGTGCTTTATTAATAGGATTAATTAATTCAACACTTTAAAACTCAAAGGTTTACAATTTCAATACAGTAAAACTTATGTAAGTTGACCACTTGTGGTGCATTGTTTTAGTGGTCAAGTTAGACAAGTGGTCAAGTTATAGAGGGAGTGGGTCATTGTTTACTTTTTCGTTTCCTATATCAAGTTGCTATTTATTTATTTATTTTTTTACTTGACTTAAAAATTTTATTCAGAAAATATGCAAATGAATATTGTAAGAAATGTGTTTAATCCTGAATGAACTTCAATTTGATACACATAATTCTAATATTTAACTAATTTTTTTTAAAAAAATTATTTCGTTAGTTATGCATGCGAAGTGTTTAATAAATATAATTTCTTAAAATATCAGAACACGAAAACATGTAATTTGAAAACTTTAACAAAATAAAATTATTTGAACACTTTAAAATTTATTTACTACACTTAAAGATCAAAGACCATAAATAAAGGATCAAAGCATATTTCAGAGCATTCATTTATTCAAATGCTCACTATTGCAACTGGAAGAGCAACTTTTCAACTAACACACCTGTTTTCAATGAACGGATGAAAGAAATGGTCAAAAGCTGACCCCTTACAGTTTCCCCTGATGGTCAACTCACAAAAGGGTTTAGATTAGCTTTTTACACTATTTCACCAAACAAGTGAAATTTTAACATACATTGCCAAAATGACAGAAAATTTTCTGAATTTTTTTTTCTGGTCAACTTATGAGGGTTTTAGAATAGAATTTCATAATACTCCTAGACAAAATTGACTTATTTCAGTGGTCAACATACAAGATAGACAGGTGGTCAAGTTACAAAGGTTTTGCTTCTTTATATTATATAGGAAAAATTCCGTTCTTGATAATTGAGGTCAACTTATGCAGGTGCCCAACTTACAAAGGTTGGTCAACTTGGCAGGTTTCACTGTATATATTATATCTACAATCGAAAATAGAAATTCTAGTATCCCTATCATTTACAAAGTAAAAATATACTAAGATTAATATTAATAGAATCTTTTGTTTGTGTAAAAGTCTCTCTCTGAAGTACCATAAAAGAATTATCTGAAAATAGAAGCATAAGTCAAGAATTAAAATTAATCCTTGAATGAACTATTGATCGAAATTAAGATGAAGAGTTTAATATTTTAATTTATAAATAATATTTTGGGTTCACCATTTCCCCAATCGGCTGTTTTAATTCACTCACAAACCAAGCCATTAAATGCAATACTCTATTCTGTATATTTTTTAATTTTAATCCATCTTAACTGGACAGAAACAAAAACTAATAAATGAGTAAAATTACTTCGGATAAAAACTGAATAACAGCTTATTTCTGAAAAAGTTGACACAAAAACGACTATGTAACAATATAGAAGTTGATTAAAAAATTACAGCGCCTTATGTTTTGCTCGTGGAATACATATAACTTTAATTTAAAACTTTTCGATTCAATCTTTTTAAAAATAAAAACTAAGATTATAAGACAGAATTGCTTACAAAAAATGTTAAGCAACTTTTTTCAAATAAAGCATTTATAAGACTTTTACCCTTTTAGAATCTTAAGAAATTTCAAAGGTTTTAGCAATGGAACGTTTCATGTGTTAAACATGTACGAAATTAAACATGCTTCACACATAACGGCAGAGGTTTTTGGCGCATCCCTACTTATAAAAAAAAAATTACATTTCGGCTTTTAAAATGAAATTCTTTAAAAATAATTTTAAAAGTTGTGGTACTGAAAATTTATTATAAAAATAAGATTCTTAAATAGTTTGTGTAAAAAATAAATTAATAGATAAAAGAAAAAATTCATACTTGAGAGTTAGGATGCCTCACACCAGGTGAGTAAACATCTGGATTAAATCTGATATCAAACTCTAAAACAGGAAATATTCATCAATACACATAATGTAAAAAAATTATGACTAAATAGTTTTGTATCCTAAGACAACATATTACCTGTTTCTTTTAATGAACCTACAGCTATTGCAGATTTCTTTATAACTTCTCTGGTACTATCAACTATAAAACAAATTTACTTATATATTGTGGATTAAAAAACTAATAATTAAGCAGGATGTTAACTACATTTTAAAAACTTTAGTTAGAGTTTAATAATATGATAGAATAAAAACAAAATATTTAAAAAGTCATAATTTAGAAAGTTCTAATTATGTTGACTTGACTTTTGTAAATAAGCTTATATTGCAATAAACAAATAAAAAAATAATACATACAAAAATTCATGAATTGTAAGCCTTTGATAAAATATTCTGTGAAATAATAACTGTAGGATAATATTATTTATGTACAAAACTGTTAAGACTTACTTTCAGATTTATCTTTATTTGTTATAGACTCTACAATCTTTTTATATTCATCAGCTTCTAAATTTATTTTACCATCTTCAGAATCATTAATAGTAGGCACTTCATTCAACATATTCTTTTCACCTGTCTCTTCATCAGAATTAGTTTTTACTTCCTCTATGTTTGGTGCAGAGGCATCTTCTTTTTCTGGCTTCTGTAAGAAATTATTTTTAACATTTAAAAAGGTCAAACAAGAAGAATTTTCAAAAATTCATAAAAGTTAAGAGAACATTTATGTTATTTCTGGAATACAAAAGAAATTTTATCATGCTATATTCAAATCATTCACTTTAGTTTTACCACATTTAAAAATTAATGAATAAAAGAAAATCTTAACATTCCAAAAGAAGATATAAAGGTAAAAAGAGTAATAGCTATTCAAATTGGAATGTTTTTCTTTCTTTTAAGACAGTTTCTAACAACTATTTTTAAATAATTGCATATTCTGAAAAGAATATCAATTAATAAAACATTTGTTACTTTAATATTCAATAAGAGCTTATCTGCCAACATTTAAAAATGAAAATTAAGATTTTAATATTAACAAATGTAACATAACAATGATCTTTTTTAAAATAAAATAGGGATTTTTTTTTTCCTTCACATATTTCATATTAACCCTTTAATGGGCCCTTTACTTCTAGTAAAGGTAAATTAAAGTATTTTTGGAATTGAAATTGTTTTAAGAACAGTAACTGATATTAAAAAAAAAAACTCATTTAGTTTATTAAAATGCCATTTTTTTTGGTGGTAAATATATTTAACATGACCTATTAGGAACTTACTGACTTTTATTTTTCTTTATTTATAAAATAAATTCCTTAAATGCTACAAACTTCAAAAGGAATTATGTATTTTATAACTTTTATACGTTTTTTAAAAGTGACAAATGGTTACCAATTTTATTCAAACTCACTTCAAGAAAGCTGAAGTTATTGAAAAATGGAAACCTAAATTAAAAGTGGTAAAACGTGGTGGTAAGTATACTTACCACTGCCTTCAAAAGGGTTAAACATTTGTAGCATTTAACCATTTGATAGAAACAGCTAAAATAGATTTAATTTAAAAAATTACCTTTTTTAAAGAATTAAAATTGTCAATATTATAATTTATAAATTAAAATCTATAAATAAAATGAGGATTTTATAAAAATATAATCAAAGAGTAGATTTTAAATATTTCCAATGAAAAGCAATGGATGATACAACAAACTATAAATCAATGGATAGAGGAATGTTTAGCTATTTAATATGCATTCAACGCGAGTACTCTTTTATATACAACTGATGTCATATTGGTATTTTTATTTCTTATTGAACAAAGTGGTTGATTCTTGCTTACTGAACTCACTCCGTGCTGCAACAATATGACTTTGCAAATTCTGAATTCAGGAAGATCCATAATATTTTTAAAATCAACAACAGTATATAAATTAAAATTGAATAAATAAACAAATTTAGTACAAAGTCTGAAAGAAATTGTTTTCTCCTCATAAAAATTTAATGTGAAAATTCCGATGTTTGATTTATTTTTCTAATATTTGCTAACAAATCTGGAAATATGTACATCTTAAATAATAAGGATTAAGACACACCAAGTTTCAAATTCTAATGCCTTTGTTATCAAGAAATTTAATATATAGGGTGTGCCAAAATTAAGTGTCCCTAAAGTTTAATAAAATATACTGTCAGAGATTTCTCCTTGTTTTATTGAATTGAGATTAAATCAGTAGTATTTTTTCTAAGCTAGAAAATAACCCATAATGAAGCTAGATTGTGTGATTAATATATTACCTTCTCAAACAAATTCTTTAACCCAATTTGTTGCAAATGGAAAGCAGCTAATTTGATGAACATCATGTATCTGTGTCTGAAAACAAAATAAAATATTGAAAAATAAAAATTTTAGCTGATACCTTTATCATTTCAAAAAGTAACATTTCCAGTGTTTTGCTTCTTATTACACAAGCAGAAATTAAACTATTCTTTTATTAAATTTTTAAAAATAAAGTAGCTTCCACAGAACTAGGCATGACAAAATATTTCAGGGTTTAACTAATGTGATTTAAATTATGAGTAAGTTTTTTATTCTCTTTTCAACATTAAACATACCATAGCTGGTCGAAAGACTGGTTATTGTATTGTAAAGTGTTCGTATGTTTAGTGTTAAATTTCCTAATATTAAATGAAGTATTTTTAAAACATTCACACTAAATTTTTACTTCAAGAATTACAACTTTTTCCTATCAGCAAGAGGTATTCACCTTCAAAAAATTAAAATTAGATAAATTACAATATCATACATTTTTGTAACAAAAAACTAAATAGAGGAAGAGGTTGAAAAAAAATACATTGCTGTGAAAACAAATGGTTTTGACATTTTGATTACATTTTCAATTGTTGATTGTAAGAAATCAGTAGCTTATTTTAAACATTTCACAATTAAAATCTACGAAAGATTAATCATTAACTAATGCGAAATTCTATATTATATGTCAGAACTTGACAAATTCGATAAAAGCAAGATAATAAAAAAGAAACAAGATAACATGCATTGCCAATATAAAAAATGTGAGGAAAAAATGTTTTTTTCTTAGAACAAAATGAGACTGGGGCTTTTGGTTTCGAATGAAAATTTTTTTAAAATTTATTTAATATGTGGCTTAATAAATAAATATTTTATTTAATTGTTTTTTCTATTGTCCAACAGTACTTAATCAAAATCTGTGAAATACACTCATTCTTAGCTTTCTGTTATGAAATGCTAAGTATCTATCCCATCAAATCTTTCTTTGCTCGCTTAACTTTTTAACTTGAAAATTTTTTAATTATGTAAAAATTTTTGACTTTATGACTATTATATGACTATAAATTATTAAGATTATGATTTTATTATTCAGCATAAATAAACGCAAATATTAAAAACCAACTTACTCAACAAATGCATCAATTAATTCTTGCCTTAAACAGCATAATTTATGTTTGTGAGAACGTGGAAAACCTAATGTTTGAGCTTCTTTTGATAACTCTTCATCTTCAACTAAACAAATAAAAGAAAATTTTAAACACTTCAAAACTGAAAATTAAATATTTCTTATTTTTAATTAATATTGCTGAACATGTTTTACTTTGAAATATTTATTATAATAACAAAGGAAATAGAGACACAAAAAAATTTCTAGTGCTATTTCACAACTAAGAACTAGACTGAACAGTAAATAATTCTGAACTTCTTTAATATAGATAAATATACAAATAGATAAAATATAAAATTAAAAAAAATACACTGAAATGTAAAAAGAATGCAATAAAAAAAAGAATGATAAGATATTTCTGATACTGAACTTAAAAGATTTGGTACCATAGTAAAAATTAGCATGCATCAAGTTATCAATATAAATATGCTAAACTTTGAACAGTTAAAAAAATTTTAAATTCTTTAAAGTAATGTCTCAAATAATACTAAAAAATATTAAATAAGATTTTATAATGCCCTCCTTTTTCTAACTATTTAAAATAAATTTTAAAAAATACATTGTACAAAAAAACAATGAAACTTAAATCAATGTCCCACTTTAATTATTAAAACCACTTGTAGACCATTAACTGATATGCAGATTTGCAAATTAGAGATATTTAAGGAAACTATATTTTTTATTTAAATACAAAAAATATGAAGACTGCAATAAAAATTGCTGTAGTTTCAGATTTGGTAAGTAGCCTATTAATGTAATATTTAGTTAAAAGTAATCAACATGTGTTATTTTATGTTAAAGTTAGTAATTTAATTATTTAAAACAAAAAACTTACGAGTTAAGAAATTAACATCAGGTGGAAAAGTTCTCAAAAGATCCAAAATATAATGCCTTCCATCATTTCCAATAATACCCTTTGAAAGAATGATATACAATTAAAATTTTAAGTTTACAACAAAAATTTTGAACACAATAAGTTTAAAATGAAAAATAACACAATTATAAATGATCAATTGGAAAGGGTTACAAATAATTAGGAAAATTCAATGGTGTCATTTTATTGTGATCACAACTATTTATAGGAATAAAATTACTATTTAGATAGAAGAATTACAGTAAAACCACAAATTATTCAAAATATTCCAATTCATAGAAAGCACTTTGTTTATAAGAAATAAAAATTGTGAAATAATTCTAATGACAAGCGAACAAGGTGTTTTGATTTCACACAATCATTCTCGAAAAGAAAATTACTAACTCTACAAAAAGCATTGAATGAATTTTAAAAAATTATATATAGTAAAGATGTCACTTGAAATAAATCAAAAGTATTTTTAACCTTAGTGCTCCTAATGTCAATTATCCTATCAGTTTTATATCTTGTCAATGTATAGTATATTTTTCTCAAAATAAGTCCAGTATTTATGATTTGCTTTAGTTGTGTCTTCACGACGATGCAACCTAATGCTATAACTAGAGCCCGGAAGTTCAGGCAAAATGCCATAAATGCCCTTTTCTGCCTTTTTTAAACGTTTTCTTCTGAAAATGCCTTTTTCTTTCCTTTTGTTCATAAATGCCTATTTCTGTCTAATTTAAAATTTTTCTGCAAAGCTTTTTGTGCTTTTGACCGAGCATAAACGCAAAATGAAGAAATTTTGAAGTACAGAAATGGTTGACTGTCATCCGACGTATTGTAATGCATTTATAGAGATTAGGACTTTATTCCTTTTGTCTTATTAATATTTTCTCTCCGTCTCTTCGTGGCGTCACCTTCGTCGTGGCGTCACCTTCGCCCGATGCGCTTTGCAAGGAGAGAGAGAAAGGGAGTGAAAAGATTGGAGTTATTTTTACTTACAGTCAATAGAATTTATTCTTACTTACGGCCCATATAGCCTACACCATCGAATAACTCGTATGCTCTCTTATCTACAAAACGAATTCACCAAGCTGGTTGAGCACATTGTAGCAGGAGCACGAAAAAGTTTTCTAGTATACTAGTTATTTCTAAAATGCCTAAAGTAAAAGCCTGCACAAGCAAAAAACTGGACAGTTTTGTGAAAGAATTTGGGTCGGATGTGTTTTCTACTGATGGGAGCATTCTGTTTTGTAAGGCATGCGAGAAGTCAGTAAATTTTGAGAAGAAGTATTTTATATCTCAGCACTTGGAGACATCTAAGCATAAAACAGCAAAAGATAAAAAAGATGGGAAAACATCGACTCTGATTTCCACCTGTTTTCAATTATCTTCTCGCAAATCGGAATTTGCAATGGATTTATGCAGATCATTTGTAGATGCCGGCATTCCGCTGTGGAAACTTGAAAATAAAAGTATACGAGCTTTTTTGCAAAAATATACGAATCAAAGTGTGCCCTGTGAATCAACTTTAAGGAAAACTTATTTAGATGACTGTTATACCGAAGTTCTTAAAACTATTCAAAATGAAATCGGAACGAAAAACATATGGCTATCTATAGATGAAACGACAGATGTAACTGGACGATATGTTGCGAATGTTATTGTTGGTGTTATGGACCCATTTGAAAAACATAAAATCTTTTTGTTGACATCTGAACAGTTGCAAAAGACTAACAGTACTACAATTGCACAGTTGTTCACTAATGCACTGGCTTTACTTTGGCCAAATGGTACTGAGCATGAAAGAGTGCTATTATTTCTTACAGATGCAGCCTCCTACATGAAAAAAGCTGGAAATGCCTTAAAAGTTTTATTTCCTAATATGATCCATCTAACGTGCCTTGCTCATGCATTGCACAGGATAGCAGAGGAAGTAAGAGGTCTCTATCCTGAGGTAGACTCGCTTGTTTCTAGTGTGAAAAAAGTATTTGTGAAAGCCCCTTCAAGAGTTCAAGTGTTCAAAGAAATTGCACCAGACATTCAATTACCTCCTAAACCGATCCTTACGAGATGGGGAACATGGATTTCAGCAGTCTCATACTACTGCACAAATTTTGAGGAAGTTACTCGAGTCCTTACCAGCTTTTCGGATGAAGAGGCAATATCCATAAGAAAAAGTAAAAATCTGCTTAGCAGTTCTAAAATTAAAAATGAACTGACTTTTATTTCAACTTATTTTGGGAAGCTCCCTGGAGCTATTGAACACATGGAAAAAAGAAATATGTCTTTGTCCGAGTCACTAAAGATTTTCGACAATACTATTGAAGAACTAATGTCTGTGCCTGGACCATCTGGTGACATAATAAGGAAGAAATGTGAAAACGTCATCTCTGCAAATACAGACTTTGAATGCATCAAGGACATTGCAAAAGTACTTTCTGGTGATACTACAGTTGAACTTACCATATCTCCTACCATGGCAAGTTGTTTTAGGTACGCGCCCATAACTTCTGTCGAAGTAGAAAGATCCTTCTCTTTGTTTAAAACTATATTGACTGACAGGAGACAAAATTTCTCTTTCGAAAATTTGAAAAAGCATCTAGTTGTGATGTGCAACAACAACCAATCATTAGAATAAATCTGCATGCAATATTATTGTAAGTATGAGTTTTCAATTTATATTTCACACTTACGCAGTTGAGGTTGTTTTTTTTTTGTGCAATTATGTCCACTTCTTTTGTACTATTGCTACGACAGTCGAGTAAAATGAATATGTAGGTATACCGGATACTTCTGGCAACTTTTTTTATACCTTGGATACCTATACGGGCTTTTAGGCATTACCAACTACCATTTTGCTCAAATTTTAAGTGCCTTTTTCAAGCTTTTTAAATGCCTTTTTGCCTGCCTATTTTTGCATTTCTTATTGCCTGAAATTCCGGGCTTTAGTTATAACGTCTTTTCTTTTTTCGTTTTGTTTAGGCCACAGAAATTGTTACACTGAGCATAGTCTGCAAATACATAACTGATTCACATTGGCTACATTGTGGATAAGTAGTATATATTGATACTGCCATTTACAACAAGCTTGGCAAACCTCCCAAAAATCTGAATTTTAATTATCTAAGGTTTTTTAACTTAAAAACAGATTGCTATTATATAGAACTTTAGTTGTGTGAAAAAGAAATTACTGAAACTGACTTTACAAGCTTTAAATAAACTAATAACATGCAAATAAGATAAATTGCTTACTTTACACTCCACAGAAGAACAAAGCTCAACCTCTTCATCTTTTTCATTCAAAACACTGAAAAACAACTAAATTAGTAAAAGAAGAAAAAAACAAATATATTCCTAAGTATTTAAAAGCTTACTTAACATTAACATTCTACATATTTAACAATGACATCTTAAATATTAGTAATTTAACTTGCTCCTGTGAAAATTACAATATATACTTACAATATACTACCCTTCAAAGAAAGATTAGAGTTGTTTCAAAATATATTGTTCCAAGATATAACTTGTTCCAAAATTGTTATATATTGTTCCAAAAAATTTTAAAAAAAATAAGAAATTTACTTTCAATTTCAAGAAACTTCTTTGAAAACATTACACTCTGCTGTTTGTAATTAGTTGTAAAATTGAATTTATCGATAGCAAAATTTAAAACATTAAGTATTTCACTTACGAATGTGGAAGAATTTTCAGTGGTTGTCCAGCTTTATTGAGCTAAACAAAAATATTCAAACATTAAAAAAAAAAATTTTAAAAAAAGAATTTCAAATAAAGAAATAATCAAATATATTTTATTTCATAATAATCTTTTGTCTTAATTACCATTTCCAGATATTTAGGATGACTAAGAACAGTCTTTCCAAAATCTACAGAACCATAGACAACAGAATGCTCTTGTTCTCGTTCAAGAATACCTGAAAATTTAATATTTTTTAAATTTATGCAAGTTTAAATCTTAAAAGAAGTTACAGTTAAAATGCATCAAGCGAAACATATATTTTAACGTGAGTCATAAATAAAAAAAACAAGGCAGGATATTTTTTAAAAATTAATGAGGTAATTAAAGTACAAACTATGGGAAAACAAATATATAATCATTTTTCTAATAAAAGTTTAAACAGTTTGAATTGAATCAATAGTATTACCTTGGGATTAACATTTTAAAATATCTTAGATATGTTTTACATTTCATACCCACATTTCGTGAACTAAAAGAACTATTTAAACACTTTAATAATTTTAAAAATAGAATTTTCATGTTTTTTTTTTTTGATAAATTTATTAAAATGATTTTCTAGGAGTTTCAGCAAAATTTCTAAATGAATCAAAGGAATACTCATAAGAAAGTTCATTTAGCCTTTAAAAAACTAATTCAATTATTTGTTAAATGGGTCTTGATTTTGTATATCAGGGCTCACAAACAAGTGACTGCATTTAAAATACAATTCTGTCTTTTTAAAAGAAAATAATTAGCATCAATAAAATGAATGTCATTTAAAACTCATCACAAAACACTCACTGCAGATATAAATTTTTATTAAATTGGTTTAGTTGTTGAAATAAGAGCATGTGATTTGTCATCTTACCTGGAATAATTGATTGGGCCGTAACTCGATAGCCACGATAGTCTATCACAACAGTACCCAAGGTATAAAGGCCTTCTATATCTACAGCATTATATGCACGGACACCTTGCAAATCATTATTCTGAAAATATCAAGAAATAAAATATAACTTAGAAGACACTAAGTATTTTTATGTTATAACTAGAGTACTGGCAAACATTTGTTTTTAAAACTTACTGGAGCTGAAAATGCAGCAGCATCTCCCCCAACTTCCTTATAATGATCACGAACATCAAATCCGAGACTAAAGAATATGTTGTTCCAAATAAACATCTGCATTCTATAATAAAAAACACATTGTAAAAGTACATCAGGATAAATAATACAGAAAAATAGAAGTAATTGAATAAAATAGCTGTTAATAAGAAAGCAAGGCATACTTTGTTTCTTCTCCAGGATTTAGAGCCATAACATTGCCATCCACGACAGCCATGGCACCTCGAGTAGCAGCAGTAACAAAGTCGCTGTGCACTTTAAAGATGGCTCTTTCTCGAATAAGACGTTCTGGTAAAGATTTTCTAGATAATTCTCTAGTTGTTTGAAGTTCTTCATTCCAGTCTCTTGTCTGACCAGGTATATGTTCCTCATAACCCAATTTAGCAGAAAAAGCTAAAAGATAAGTAATAAAATTACCACTTAGCACTATGTCAATTGGTAAAAGAAAACAATGGGGAACAAATTTTTTGTTGCACGCATACAAATATTTGATCTTTGCTCACGGTGTGCCAGAACTTCTCCAGAAGTCTGTCACAACATTTATGCGACTCCCTGTTTTAAATAAAGTTTTATACGCACACATTTTGACTAAAATAAACTAAACATTTCATTTAAAAAACTATAGCATTGAAAGAGCAAACTTGAAATCATAGATACAAAAATATCATGCAACGGAAAACAAACAAAAAATTTCCAAAGTAATTAATTCATTTTAAATTTTCTACAATTAAGTTTTTATAAATTTTACAAAAAAATAAAAGAAAATCTAAAAATTTGTGAAAAAAGTTAATTTTAAATTATTAAAAAAGGTAGTCAAAAGTTATGTAAACCTTTATTTTTAAAGTTTACTTTACTCAATTTAACAAATTTACTTACAGTATGAGAAATTCATTAAGAAAGAGCATTAATTTCAATAATTACTGTATTTTTAAAATTATCTGCAATAGCTTAAATTTGAAATACATATGCATATATTGTATATGTTATGCTTTGTAAATGTTTTTTTTTAAAAAAATTACGCCCGCCATTGTCTTCTCAGACATAAGGCGTCTTGCAGTCCAATACAACACTGAAGTAACTCCAGAAGGTGAGAGGGCACAAAAGTCATCACAGGAACGAATGTCGAGAAGAGAGGGGCAATCAAATAAATGCTCCCCAGTCACAGGCGAAGTGTTACAGAGCACACAAAGAGGTGAATTGACCAAGTTAATTTTAAATAAATGGGCCTGCAAGTAGTCATGTCCAGTAATTAATCTAAGGCAAGTAACTCCCTCAACTCTGGGAAGGAGGGAAAGGTGGGAGCGCTGCTGGCCATCAAGAAGGCTAGTCCAGGATTTTCCATCAGCTAAGTCCCAAAGAGCAGATATTGTTCTGTGCTTGCATTTGCCCTTAAGAAGCCACCTTGCATTTCTAAGGGGAACTGGATGAGAAGAATTTAATGTTAATCAGTGCTGAAGAATTTAATCAATGCTGAAGCCTCTCTAGTCAACATATCAGCCCGTTCATTTCCGTAAATGCCACAGTAGCCAGGGATCCACTGGAGGACTACCTCTCTTCCAGAACAAAGAGAGTCAATGCGTTGTTTACACTTAAATTCGAGGGTTAGGGGTGTAGTGTGGCAGGCCTCCTTGTGGTGCACCCTGGGTAACGCTGAATCTGCTACAGCCTTCGCCAATCTCTTGCTTTGTATATGTTAAATATAACATTTTCAATATTAACATTACCTTAAGAAAAAAAATTAAGTTTCTAAAGCTACTTTCAAATAAGCTTTCTTGTTATCAAAGGTTACCATTTTTAGGAGACCTGTATAACTATCAAAAACTCTCTTAAAATTTTATTACGGAGCACTACTAATGTACTTACCATCTTCTGCTCGAATGGAATCAATAGTATGTTCTAGATTTGGTGCAGCCCATGTATAAACTTGATAGGGCGTAGCTACCCGCTCAAAGGGATGTCTTTGTGTTCTCTTCTTTTGTATTAAATTAAAGTTTCTCTTAAACGTCGGACTGACCTACAAGTAATTTCAAACAATTTGTAAATCACACGACCAAACAATTTTTTTTAAATAAATCTATAAATGTAAAAAGTCAATAAAAAAAAAGGTAGAAATTATATTTGAAATTAAAAATACACACAAAATATTAATAAAATTTTATAAACTTTATATTTTTTCTCTAGTAATAATCAAAAGTATATTAGAATTTCTTACCTGTCCCAATAAATCTGCAAGTGAATGGAATATTAGCTTGGGGGTGGCAGGTTTTGGATTGAACTCTTCATCTGTGGTTCTTTAAAAATAAAAAGCGATTTCATATAATAAAAAACCTTTTCTGATAAAATATATTTTTTCAATCCTTTTTTTTTATTTCTTTAAACTTAAGAAAAAATATGCATGTTTAATTTTACTTTTACTAAAAAAGAATGAAAACCACTTACACATTAATTAGGTAATGAAAATAAAATATAGGAAATATTGTACACAAAATCATATCAACTTAATTTTAAAGCTAAGAGCCTAAAACCTAAGAACTAAGATTAAGAGCCTAAGAACTTAAAATTGTTTTTATCTGGACAACAGCAAATGTTGAGCCTTGTACCTAAAATGTACTTTAAAATATTTAAAGCCTATTTTTCAGGTAAGTGGAAAAGAAACTTATGGCACTTGGTAGTAAAAATACTGGTTGGTTGATAAATCAGTCAATAGCTCTGATCGTGATCTGCTATATCATATCAAAGTGATACATAATTTCAGAAAGAAAAAGTAAATAAAATTTTGCTATGCACTCACTTTAATTCAGTTGCTTAGCTATAATAAAAACTGACATTTCCTTTTTACCTTATTCAATACAAACTATTCGGTTTTACTGGAGAGTTAATTTAAAAGAGTGAGACAAACCATAGAAAAGGCATTGAATCTTCATGAATAAAAATTACTATAAGAATTTTAATTTTGAGACTTGTAACACATTATTACTGGCTTGGAAATAAATTTAAGATTTAGTAAATATTAACTGTCAATCCAAATTTAAATTCGGGTTAGGGTTGGATTGCTTTGTTGCACAGATTGCTTTTTTCAATGTTATTTAGAGAAACAAGAAAATTTGAATACAAAAATTCCACAAATAACTAGATAGTTAAATTTTCAAAATAACTTTTAAAATAAAATGCATAGTGTATTATGCATTTTATTTTAAGTTATCTTGAATAATACATTTTGTTTAAATGCTTAATCAAATTTCTTTAATTCTCTCAAAATATTGAGAAATTTAGATTTTCTAATATGAATCGGATACAATTATAAATCAAGATTCTATTAATGTATTCTATGAATCACATACAACAATATCTTGTACAAGCACACATCAAAACAAAGTTTTGCTTTGATAAGTTTAATTAACAAATTATTTGAGGACTCTTAGAAAATAAGTTTATTTTCCTCGAATTACTAGAAAACAGGAAACTTAATGTACAAATTACTCTCTTAATACAATAAATCAAGAACTGAATTTACACCTACTGATTTATGTAGAAGCCACGAGTAGATGCTGTAAGATGAAGCCTTTTGTCTTCAGCAGTAACAACGTATAAGTAAAGTAAGTCACCTAAAAAAAATTTAACAGTCTATTTTTTTAAAAAATAAATCCACAATAGTTCTTTAAAATAATTTTGTTGCCCCTATGTGAGAAAAAAAGAAAACCGGTACAGTATAGACTACAAGCCTGCACCTTAATTTTTTTCATATAATGTTATTATTTTGTGTATTCCAGAGCTCTTTCCAGGCTTGAAGTACTAAAGATTTATATATTTGCTTGATATCTAATGGCACTAAAACATTCCTACTTATATTATGAGTACTTCTCGGAACTACATCAGCACATTCATTCCAGTGTGAAATATCGAAACCTGTCATAGTCGTGTGATGCACTTTTGGATTTTTAGAATAACTGGGTTTAGACCGATGTGATATATACTTGAGATAAAATTATGAGAGTCAGTATAAATTATCCACTTTAGATAAGTTTGTTCAAAAATAAAGTTAAGGGCTACTAAAATAGCATAACATTCAGCCGTAAAAACTGAAGAATCAGGAAACAGTTGCTCAGATACAGACCCCATCTTAAATTACAATTATTAATACCTTGTCAACCTTAATTAATATTTTCTACAATTTATAGAATAGCATTAATGTGAGCATATTCTTTGTATTCCTTTATTTTAATTTCTGGCATCAATAAAATTATTATTTTCTTTTACTTATTAAATAAAAAAAGGTCTCTGAAATTAAGATTTAAAATTCAATGTCTAGCATACAGATAGAATAGAAAATGAGCAGCAAAATATAGAACAGGGCTTTTGAATTGTATAATGAAATATTTACCACGCAGCTTTCGTATGCCAGGGGGAGGATTCCAACCACTTATTGTCAGTACTTTTATGGCAGGAGTAATCTGCAATATTTCAATAATAAATTGTCATATTTGCCAATATTAGATACATAAGGTCAGGTGGGTATAAAATCACACTTTTGTCAAAGAAGGCTCTAAAACCAAACCATTAAATTTTACCGAAAATTTTTATTTATTTTATATACCTTGGAGTCATATAGATTAAATAGGAAGCTTAACTTATCTATTTTCTTTGGTTGTTTTCCTACTTTAATGCATTAAAAGAACATGTTTTGATATACCCACTTTATGCCAGAGAGAGATAATGTTAAATTAAGAGAGTAGCGAGTGGGTAACATTAAATTAGATTTTTCTGGGTATGAGGTTCCAATTTAAGAAGTAAAACATTTAATATTAAAAGTATTCAAATATAGTTTGATTTCTATCCTTGATTTTTATAAAACAAGAATTTAAAACAAATTAACACAGACAAAAAACATAGCCATTAAAGGCATTTTGAACATTTGAACTTCAAAACTTTTTGTCATTTAAAAATTTAAGAGAATTTTCTTTCTTAAACTGAGAAAAATATAAAGTTCACTTTTAAATCGTCTTACAAATTGTAATTGTTCAGTTTATTTTAGTCTACCCCTCTCCTATTTTCTGAAAAGTTTACATATATACATATATTACATACATAATAAAAATCTTTGATAATAACAATTCCATATAAGTTTAAATATACACTATTTAATTAAAAAATAGATACTAAGGCTAATATTAATGAAAAAAAGCAAATTAGAACATTAAAAAAACAATTAGGTTAAAAGAGTATGAGAGAATGTTTTTCAAAATTAAGTCACCACAATAAAAGATCTAGTAGTGAAATAAAATTTTAAATCTTTAAAATTTATAACTTCATTTTATTATAAACAAATAAACTCTTAAAATAATTACTTTGAGATCTTTGGAATAAGGCTGTAATGGTAATAAAGGAAGTTCAGAAGAGCCAGGCAAGATGTAATCTAATGGTGTACAATCAACTGAATCGGGACGACTTTTTTTCTTTTCTGAAACAAAAATTTTACTTAAATGGAGAAATATATTAAAACAAATACACTTCTTTTCAAACTCAGAGGTCTTGTTTTTCATGTTTAATTGTTATTCTAGAAATATAATGAAAATACACAAAAGATAGATTTCCCATAAAATTAAAAAAATACTTTAAGTATACAAAGATTGGGAAATTTTATAATTTCACAAATTTTTTATTACTATATAATTTCAATTTCAAAACTCAATAGCCACTATTGGACCGATCATACTAATATCAATAATATCTAATAATTTTATCTTTTAAAATATGTTTTGAAAATGATAGTCTTTGGGATCATATGTTGTATACTATAACCTTCTCCTAAATCTAATAAATAATGTAATTACCGAAAATGTACAGATTAATTTCCGAAAATAAACAAATACAAAAACACTGTAAACCAAATTAACCCTATATATATATTTTTTTTAATATAGTCTTCTGAATCTTATTATTCACTTGTTTGTATAAGCACTCAAAATGATTTAAAATCTTAAATTCAAATTTGAAGAGTTTAGAATAAAAGTAAATAAGACAATATTTTCTTATATAAATAAATATTTTGTGTGTAAATAAATTTTAAAAATTTTATTAAAATGAATTTCAATGTTGTTCCTTTTTGTTTTGTTTCTTATAAATTAAGATTTAAAAACTACAATTCTAAATAACCTTTTTCTTTTGAAAAATACAATTTATTGATATGACCATGTATTTATTACAAAAAATTTAAATTCTTAAACACCAATTATATGTTAAAATAGCTGAATTTTTTCCCTTAGCCAAGATATCTACTGCTTAAAAAAAAAAAAAAAAAAAAAAAAAAAAAAAAAAAAAAAAAAAAAAAAAAAAAAAAAANAAGATACTTTTGAAATGTACAGTTTTTTCATTTTCAAAAAAATTTAATTTCACTTATACTTCGTTTCACCGAAAAGTAGTTCGCTATTTTGGAATTACAGTTTAAATGTACGTACAAATATGAATAACCGTATTTTTCGGCGGAAGAGCCGCGGCGCTATCGAAAAAAAAGTTGTTTTTTTCCTGCATGCGGCGCTTCCGATGCAGCGGCGCTTCCGACGAAATATTTTTTTTTGTAGCAAAAAAATTTGTCAAGGAAAGTTATTTAAGAAATAATTTTCTGACTATTAAAAAAAATTAATAACGAAGTCGACGAAATATTCGCCCGTATCGCGATCTGCTGCAGAACATCGCCAATTCTTAGCTAACTTTCGGCAGCAGCCTGTAAGAAAATAAATAAACGAAATAATAATTTTAAAAAAACATCGCATAAGGAGAAAATTTAAAAGGTATGCATCTTGTATCCACCCCCAGCTTGAAGAAAAATCGCAAGCTAGAAATCTATTTAGCGCCTTAGCAATTGTAATTTAAGTGAACAGAAAAGGAAGAATAGGACCCTAAATCCGACACTCACGGGACTGACGAAATGCCGCACTTCGGATCTCTTTCGGAAATTCCAATATGGCCCCCAAATATTACTATAATTCAATTCCACTGTTAATTTCAGAAAAACCAATAAATTTAGTCAAGTTTCGATCATAGATTATGATGGGGTGAATTTAAAACTGGCCCATCATAAGAGAAGAAGAAATAATCAGAATCCTATGAAGAAGAAATAATCGTTTCTTCTTTGGAGCGAGATCATAGTTCTCGTTTTTTCTTTTAGATAACATTTTGTTTTAACAAAAGACGCTTACCTCGCAAGAAAAAAAAAAAGCTTTTTAAACTAAATGCTAACAAACTAACAATGAATAGCAACAAAAAACAAGCTAAAAATTAATAACGATAAAAAAAGAAAAAAAGCAAGCAAGCAACAATTAACAAGAAAAAATAAAAAGCGGCAAAATAAAAAAAATTAATGAATCGAATAAAAAATCGCAAAAGGGATAAATTCATTTTATTGTCCATGTGGTAGTTTCAATGTCAACTGGGTGTGGCCAATTTATGGTCAAACAGAGGAGGGAAATTCGGGGGCAGTAAAGCACAGCTGTCAAGATTGATTGATCAGTTTTTTCCAACTTCCATTTCTTTATTTTGTTCATTGGAAATGCGGGTGTTTTTACTTCTCACTTTATTTTAAACTGCTTTAGAAACAGATGTTTCCTTTGATACAGATTTTTTTTTTTTTCTTCAAGCTTCTTTTTTATTTTTAAAAGATAAAATAAAGTAAGTTACTTCAACAGAATAAAATTCAAAATAAAAAGAATATAGCTGATTTTTTTTGTCTTATCAATATAAATTTCTTACAGAAAAAACGAAAAAGATTAGATCAGATTAAGTGCCGAATTTTGGAATGCTGGATTAGGGGTCCCATACCCTTTTCTTTTCCCCAACCCCTTTAAAATATAACTGATTGATTCCTCCTAAACAGCTCTAATAGAAATGACGCGTGGAGAAGGTGGGGGTACACCTCTCTTTTAAACATTTTCTTCTCTCTTTCTAAGTTGAGTCACATTGGGTTACTATTTCCATTGAAGGAGAGGGCATTCTACCCACTATAACTCTACCCTCAAAGATTGTGAAAGTGAAACTTATTTCCCCTTTGCTAATTCCTTCAGAATTTTTTTGGGGCCTGCTTAGTTATTTCTTATTCTTGTTATTATTAGTTATTTCGTTATTATTAGCTGTATCGTTATTATGTATTAGTTTTTCCTCAAATTCTTAACGGCAATAAATTTTAAAATCTTTCTTTTAATAAATTTTTATTTTATTCTTTCTTATTACATCGTTTTAGGGATTTCTGTAATCAGTTCAGCCTTAATTCAGCTACTGAACATATAAATATTTTTTTTGCTGTTCTTCTGTTTTTTGGCGCGGTGCCAACTGGTAAGAACAACTTTATTTTATATAGTTTTGTTTTCTTTTTTGCTGAAAGAGAAAACTTTTTTTGTTGTTGCTTTTTTTTGCTGAAAAAGAAATTTTTTATTATAATTTAGAAATTAAAACTTTACTTTATGAAATGCATAAAAAAATTAAATTTTTTATTATACAGATACTCTAAATGGTAATTTAAAGGTCTCTTCTAAAAGGATGCTGATATGCGCGGCTTAGCACCATTGCGGCGCTTACTATAACTTTTTTTTTAAAAATTTCATTTTTATCGAGGTGCGGCGCTTTCGCCGAAAAATACGGAAATTTTGTAAAAATGGTGAAAGAAAAGTTTATCTTGAAACATGTATTAGAAGTTTTATCATGTTTAAATGTATTTAACTTATGAATACCTTCTCTGGAAACCGAATATACAAAGAAGGAGATGTTTTGGTTTGGCAATGAATTAGTTACCGAAGACGTAAAAATGGTGCTTTGGCTACGTTTTTGCAACTGGTCAGCCTCGCATCTTTTAATTGTTCTTTTGCTTTGTTTTTTATTAGTTATTAACTGTCAATTTTTTTACTAGTCTTTTATTGTTAGCTGGATTTTTTATAGTTGCTAACTGTTATTTTTTTGCATTAATTGTTAAATTTTTTGTAGTTCCTTGTTAGATCTTTTTTTTGTTTTGTTGCTGATTACTAAATGGTAAATACTTAGGATTTTCTTTTCAGAAAAGAAAAAGGCGATCTCTTATAGAGATTTTTATACATAGGTTTCGTATAGAGGTTTTTTAGATAACTTCTTTTATTTCATAGCAGCAAATATATTTCAGGAAAAATAAAACAAATTACTTTTACAATTAACTTAGAACTAATTATAAATTCAGAAAACTACAAAATCAATTTTCAAAAAAAAAAATTTAATATTATAGAACATACTACCATGAGCTAAGAGTTTTGAAATTCAATATAAATATACAAATATAGAAATGAATAGACGTAATGAATAAACAAATATAGAAAATATATATATATATTTTTTTTTAAGTATTGTTCAGAGGCAATCACATTTTAGTGTACCGATAAAAAATTTCTAGCTGAAAAATAAAAACTGAACAATTTATGTACATATATATTTTAAAAAAGATAAAATGTAAATAGAACAAGTAAAGCATCAATAAATAGGAAAAAACTTTCATTCAAACTACCTAACGAATGTGCATAACACCAAAAATTAAAACCATTAAAAGTTAATTAGTTGATAAACCAAAAATACAATGGATATGCACTAGATTTGAAATATAATTTGAAATATAAAAAAGACACTAATGTGTTTTTAAAAAATGATGCTCGTCAGCTTAATTCTATAGAAAAAATAATCTATTTAATTTACTATAGAGTATTACTTACCTAAAATGTCACCTTGTGTAACAGTGTTTAGGAACGAAAATGAGCTGCATTCTGCACCATTATATGCATCAGCTGGATCTAAAGATTTTAGGAGATCTCTAATATGTCTTACATGAATTCTAGCTTCTCTGACAGTATATGGTTCTAAAAAGAATATATATACATCAAGTTCAATAGGAAATTACATATTTTATACAAATTAAAAATTTTAAACATATTTTTAAAAAATTAACAAAAATTTAAAGATTCCAAATTAAAATTTTAAATTACTTAATTTTAACAAATTAAATTCTGTAATTCAAAATTAACTTTAATGAATTAAAAAACCTTGAATTTTTTTTCTGATCAATATTAAAATCCATTTTCATGTATACTAAAACATTTCTACCCATCCTAGAATACAAGGGTATATTACCTATTTTTTTATTTATTTATTATTTATTTTTTATTAATTTTTAACATTTATCTCAGCATTAAAAATCAATATGTACAGAGTATGATATCAATCTGTATAATAATATCTACAAAGAAAGATTTGTAATAACTTTTTCAGCTATTACTTACATATTATAATCGTTTTTCACTCTAACCAGAACAGGGCAATTTTAAAGTGTAATTTAAATTACAAACCTTCATTAACTTTAATAATAGATCCTTCTCCTAACCCTTCAATTGTTTTAAGTTCAGCAAAATTGTCCATGGTTACGCCATCCAACTGTAAAGAGAAGCATGTTCTATGGCAAGTCTCCTCTCTATCCATTAGCATTTGATGAATTTCCTGAACCAATTCTGTAGAGCTCACCTACAAAATTTTAATACTTTACTTTAAAAATAAAAACTTGCTGTGGCACTATATTCAATTTTATATATTTGTCACATATTTTTCTGTTTAACAGTACATTAGAATTACCAAAAGAAACAAAGAATAAAAAATAAGAAAAATCAACAATTAAAAGATCTCTTTTTCAAGACAATATTTCATAATTCCTTGGAATTTTAATTTCTAAATATTTCTTTATAAATTTCTAATAAATTATCTCTCTGTACATATAATAAGATTTATATTTTCTCTTTAAATACAGTAAATATATATTTAAAGAAGGTTGTCTGTAAGAATTCATATTAAATAGTTTTAATTTATATACATAACAATCATATATTCTGATAATTAGATATAGATGCAACAGTACACCTTACAAGCTTTTTAATGGTTCTTTATTATCATTGAAAAACTTAGGAGAAATTGTGATATATGGTATAAAACTTATTATCTTTGATATAAAACTTAGTTATCTTTATTATAGAATGTGATAAATAATTGCCTTTCTTTCCATATCATAATATAATATTTGATATAAAACTGTGTGCTTATACTTATAATTATCTTCTATAAATGTAGTAGTATGTAGTATAATAAAATATCAAACTTCAAATCTGACAGCATCAACTACAATGCAGACAGCCTATAATACAAATCTTTGATAGTTCTATTAATAGACACATAACCTTTGGGGCCCTTGTCTCAAAAGTCACTCAGCCTTTTTTTTTTTTTTATCTCAAAGCATGAATACAAAAATTGTGTTTAATCTAAAAGTAAAACTTTTCAGAACTTAATTTAACTATAATTAACCGTATTAAAATTAAAAAAATTCTTTATTCACTTAATTTAATATTTTTGTTTCTTCTTATAATAAAACAAAGCAACTTTTTAATCTAACACAAAAAATATATATAATCTTTTTTTCAAGTACAAGACAACAAGTAATATTCAGGAGAAAAAAGCACACACAAAAATTTTTTTTTTAATAAACAGATGCCAAGTACAACCACAGATGATAAATAACATTAAAAGATATTTTCAAAATATTCAGGTTAAATTTATTTATAATGCAAAAAATATAAATGAGTGCTAAATAGAGTATAAAAATTAATGTAAATAATTACATATTCTAGTCATAATATCTTAGTCTTTTATTAAGATCATATATTAATGTCTTATATTATCTCAATGTCTTATAAAGACCTTTAAACAAATTGTAAAAAAGACTTAATTTTTTAATACTTCATTAGTTACAGATGGTACAACTGATGACCCAGAATAACATATTTTATGATATTAAGTACCATAAACAAAAGGTTGAATTTTAGAATCAATACAAAAAATCCCACTTAAAGCCTGTTTTACTGGGGGGGGGGGGTTTTNGGGGGGGGGGGGATTTACGTTTTAAGTAATATCAAAAATGAAGTTAGATTACGAGACAAATATTCTTCAATTATATTTATTAAAATAATTGATTGTTGAAAAATTGAAAGGTAAAATTACATTTTTCCTTACCACAACAAAAAAACTACATTGAATAATAACACCTAAATATTTACAGGGGTAAAAAATTCAAAAAACAATGGTTTTTACACTATATGGTAAAAAAAAAATTCAATCACTGGTCTCTGGATTAATGACAACTAGTCTGGTGACAATTAGATATTTTTTGTTAAGTTAATGTTTTTAAGTTTGGGAGAGCGACAATAAATTACGAAAGAAAACAAGTATTTTTGAACACCCTAAACCAGAGAAATCAAACAATAAGCTTGTATAGATTACTTTAGTTGTTTTTAATAATTGTCAAAAAAAATTCGTTAAAAACTGTGCAAGATAAAGTATATAAGGTTGTCCTTACTTACTGTGCATGAGCAAAAAAATTTTTAAAAAGTTTTTTTCATAATTTTGTGGTGAATCGTAATTAGGCAACTAATGAAAAAAATTTGATTTGAATATCTTACAAATTGTAAAAGTTTCAAATACTTTTCCAAGTAATTTTTGCACTTCAAAAATTTTCAATACTGAAAGAAAATTCAGGGGCTTTCCACCACAAAATTTAATAAAAAATGATAATACCTTACAATAATCGTCCGGAAACCAAAATGTGATGGTACAAGGGAAAAAACATGGGAAAGAAAACAAACTTTTATGGGCATGATCTCTAACAATGCTGTTTAGAGAACATTGCTGCTAATAGGATTGCTGCATCATTGTAAAAATCTCCATAAAAAAATAAACTCAAATTACTTTTATTAAAAAGAACATCAAACTGAATTCTCTAGTTATTTAAAATTACCTGAATATCAAATGGCTCTACTCCAGGAGCAACAATCTTTACAGCATATCCAGCATCGTGGATAAACACAAATTCTTGATCTTTTCCTGAATCCTGAGCAGAGTCATTCTTTTTATCAGTGGGGAGATCACTTTCTGACTCAGGAGAGTCGGAGTTTTGAGCAGTATTTGATTTCTCTACAGAGTCCAGTTCAGTTTTAATAGAGCAGTTATTGTCCTTTGGTAAAGAATATGGAGAGAGAGGTGTCTCAGCTAAAGCTTTTAATTTTTTGCTGATGTCATTGAACTTTTCCTCAGAATTTCCATTTGCTGCATGTCCATTTAATGTTGTTTCACAAGGCATGGCTGAAGGTGAATCACTGTCCTTAACTACCATGTTTCACATTTATCTAGAAAAGTAAAAAAAAGAGCATAAATTATTAGCATAGGAAAATAAAATATTTTTAAAAAAAATTTTACTATTTTAAACCATAATGAACAATGAGTAAGTAGAACATTTCAAAACTGACATATTTTGGTAAAAAAAAGAATTTTTTTTTTAAAAAAGATCCAACATAAAATAAGTAGGTAAAATTGACATATTTGAAATACAGCAAACTATGATCTACATTTCAAGATTTATTATATAACAATAAAACATCTGTAATTGGAAAAAGAAAGTAAATCTAAAATATATTTTCAATATCTAGAAAAGCTTAAGACTTATAATAGAAGAGAAAAAAAATGAATTTAGAAAAGACAATACATAAACTATTTTGTGATATTTAATACAATATTAATCAGATTATTTTTATGTTTCATAAAAAGTTTAAAATTGATATATAATTAATTCAAAATAAAATTAAAAATGCTTTAAGCTAAAGATATATAAATTATTTTTAAAAAACTCATCTTTTTTTTAAATAAAAAATGTGAAATAAGCAGATAAAGTATTTTGTAAGTAAGCTAAACTGAAATATCATTTGGTGTGTACTTAATATTTTTAAGCAAATAGTTAAATTATCACTTATAAATAAACCCTCTATCTCTTTATAAATAAAATTACAAAGTAACTATATAAAGTGAAACAAATTTTAAGAATCTAGGAAAGTGGAAAACATTTAAAAAGAAATAAGGAAATGAAAATACAAAAAGGAGAAATTACAGTTAACAGACTTATGGCCTCCAAGAATGCATAAATTATCTTTCTAATCATTCAGTTATTTTTCTTCAACTGACCTCATTTGTATTTTACTTATCTATGATAGATAAAACTGAATGCATCTTTGCTTCAGTGCTGAAAATCATGGTCAATATTTCAACAACAAAAGAAATTTTCAACACAACGTAATTCTTAATTTTAAAAAAAGTTTGGATGCAAGAATGGTTTAACAAATCTATATTCATTGGATAACAAAATAACTTAAAAATTTTATTTTCTTATACCAAGTCATTTGAATTAACAAAAAAATTTATTAATTACCGTTAAAATGTATAAAAAAATGTATTAATTAACATGAATTAATGTGAAAATTATCAGTTTATAACTGGCACACTGATTTGTTTTATGTAAGAGAAAAATAAGGCAAACGTAATTAAGTACGATTTACATAAATTAGAAATTTACAATGAATTTTATAAATATAAGAGAATTGTTGATTAGAAAAATAATAATTTAAGGTCACACTATAAAATAACTCAATGATTTAACATTTAATTTTATATGAAAAGTTTTGAAGAAAGATATACGCATTGCTTGTTATATAACAATTTTAATGCAGGTAAAATTCTTGAAGATTGCATCATATTTCTTAAATGCTAGTTATTCAATTTTATTAAACTCAAAAAAAAGACAATATTAAATAATGAAATATAATTTAATTTCATACAGCAAAAATCACATAATTATGCATTAAATATTGAATAAAAAGTATTAAACATACTTTTTCCAAGGGCGTATAAGAATTTAAAATTTGTAGCAATTTACGTGAAACAATTCTCTTTGAAATGATAGAATTGCTAACTTATTGGTTTTAAATAGCTTAAATTTGGCAAGCGCTTAACTAATTTTTAAGGAAAATTCATTTCTCACTATTTTCTCTCAGCTGAGATAGTAACCACATGAACTTTTTCCTACGACCTTCCTTTCATGAAGTCACAGAAAGATGCGTGCGCCGGCAATCCACGTGCGTCTCTGGCCGGTAATGACGTCACAGTAATGAGGGGAGGAGAGGAAAGGAGAAGCCCCACCTTCCTTTCAGCGAATTTTATTGGTTAAAAACTCTAATTTAGAGAAATTTTCTATTTAAGTAAAAATTTGATAAAAAAAAATGTTTTTTATCATTATTCTTTATTGAACTGTTAATATTTTAATTGTTTACAATTTTCATTTCCCATTTATTTTTTTTGTGTATGTAAGCGCTCTCTAGCGGCATTTGCGTTATTGAATAATTTCTAGTGGTAAAAAAACTTTTATTCCGCCATTAAATGTTTTAAATGTTCTTTGAACAAAAGCTATTTGTTTGTAAACAAAAGCGATCCTGAAGTCAGATTGAAAAGTAATGATTACACAACTTTATTTTATAGATAGATGACTTTTTTTTAAATATCTTAACTTAATATTATTATTTATGAAAATTCTGCTTATATATTTGCATTTTACTACATAATGTGATCTATAAGTTTTTTTTTTAAACCTAATGACACTAAATTTCATCGAAAAAAGTAAAAAATGTGATGATATATTTATTTATATTTTCGCCTAGCAAATGTATTTTTATTTCCATATACCTATACTTTTCATAATCACTTTATCAATGAATATGATCAATGAAAGTCTAAAAACTTCCATTCATTTTTCATACATTCATTCAACATATTTTTCATTTTATTTCAATATTTACATATTTGAAAGAAGTGTAATAAATAATCTAGGAAGACAGGCGACCTACCCTTTCATCACCAAGCAAGCATCAAACATTTTCTTTTAGTACCAAAATGTCTGTTTGCCTTTCTAAAGAATATATTTCTGCTTACTTCGATTCTACGTTGCATTTATATTTACGTAGATATCTAAAAAAAGAGATTCATAAGAATCAAGTAAAGAATCATTTCATTCTGGATGAACTTACAATGGAGTAGTAATTATTTTTCTCTCCAAAATTGCAGTTAAGTTTTACTGTTTAAAAAAGTTTCAAGTTTATTTAAAATTTTTATTATTGTGTATAGTAAAAAATATTTTTATAAACTGATTCTTAAATGTGTATTTTTTGTATGTTTGCATTAACAACTACATGATAAATATATTACATTTCAAGAAAAAACATTTCCCTTCTAATTTTTTAAGTTCATAGATTCATTTTCTCCCTAAAAGTTTATTTTTATGTATTAATAATTTTCTATGATTTTGTAACATTAATTTTATATAACTTTGAGTTAACTTTTAATTAAAAAGTAAATTGCCATACATTTTTTTGTTACAGCGAAATTTTATGTTACAAAACAGACGCCTCTCATTACAGATATTTTTTTGATTCCATATAAATCTTTTATGAATAAACCATTATGTACCCTGTCCGCAAGGCGGGCACTCATGTAACTGGACAGTCGACTTTGTCTCCAGACCAGACCAAGGTTGGCAAGTTTCTGCCGAGGTTTTTAAAACCACTGGCAGAAACCCTTTTCTGTCACATTTGTGCAGTGGCCCCCATCCACCCTAAGCTCTTGGGCGCATTCATCCCCCCCCCCAAAAAAAATGTTGCTAACTTCCCCCTTCCATGTTAGCTTGTTCGAAATAGTGCTACTTTGCTTGCTCATAATATGATGATGCTTCTTTTATTTATGTACTTAAAAAAAAAATTCTCACATCTAAATCCCCCCCCAAACTATTAGTTTTATTTAGTGTAAAAATTCCCCCCTCCCCAAGCTTTAAGTGGGCGCATCGTGTGCCCACCTTCCCCCCTGATGGGCCCCTGCATTTATGGCAGAAATTCAGAAAATGACATGTAAGTTAAGTACTGAGATTGACATACAATGGATAATTCATAGAAAAAAACATTTAAATGTTAAACAAAGTGACCAGTGAAATTGCTGTTTACATTTATGAATCAGTGAATCTAACCAATTATATTACCTGTTACATACAGCAAAGATTAAAACTGTTACTGTTATAATAATTGGATTGTTGCCATGCAAATTATGTCTTGAAAAGAAAAAAAACTATTTGAAAGTAGCTCTATTCAGTTACATTAAGAGTTAAATGATAATAATTACTGAATTTCAGAGTTTAATATAATAAACTAAAATTTAGTATTTATATTTATTATTACATTACTTTATTCTTTATTTAATATAAATATTTGATATACTGCACTGCACTCTTTATATTTAATATAAACAAAATAATATATATTTACAAACAATGAATTAAAAAGTTTGTTACAGTCGCATTTTTCAGTTTACTTAAACAAAATGTCATTAAGCAATTACTAGAACTAATATAGACGTTTTTTAGTTTCTGACAGTTTTTACCGGTTATAACCAGTTTCTGCCACTGGCATGGCAAAAACCAGTTTCTGCTGGCAAAAAGCCAACCCTGCTCCAGACACTACTTTTTCTAAACTTGAAAGAAAAAAAAACTTTTACTTTAAATTATAAACAAATATGAATCTTTCTATAATTTTATACAGTAGGTAAATTTTTAGCCTTGTCTATATCTATAAAAATTATAGTAAGGAATCAATCATTCTACTAAATTTATTGAAGTATTTTCTATTAAAGGATCATTAATTCCCTTGTCACCTTTATATATCTTTGTAAAGAAAGAAGAGAAAATTATGCTGCTCATGTGAAATATTTCTAACATGAGTATCTTTTCATCTGAACAACATAGGTTAGGCGACACCATGAGATGAAATGATGCATTTAATACTCTTAATTCCTTTTCCCTCTCTGAAAATTTCCATCTTGTTTTAATCAATTTGAACCCTGTACTTAACACAGCTGAGATTGAAAAAAAAAAAGAAAGAGAGAGAACAGAAATCTGTCATTCAAGTGTTTATATAAATCAAACATTTATTCAGATTTTACTGCTAATTAGCAGGACAATTGCAAGGCAATTTTTAAGCTAATTAGCAATGACTAGCTACAGGGTTGGCAAGGTTTAGGACAGAATGGATTAATCCACGGTTTAAACCGTCCTGTCCAAAACCCTTTTACTCAAATTATGTCACAATTTTATCTGAACAATATTTAAAAGGTAAAATAAATATAGAACTAATCACAAATTGATAATTAAATCTACTAGAGAGTAAATATTTCTTTTTAAAAGTATAATATTTTATTAATATTGTTTGACTCTTCAATTTAAACATTAAACAAAACAAAATTAATCAGTAATCAAGTTCAATTGGTCCTCTTAACATTCGATAGCACATAACTGAAGTTTGACCTTGCCATACAGGTTTAGCTATTAGGGACTAAGTACTTGGTTAGTCATAAACAGGTATATTTATCTATAGTACTATTCAAGAATACTTTTATTTCAATCATGTTCAAATCTTTTAGCATAGTGGTGATACATCACCAGTGTCAGTAACCGAAACTGATGTTATGCCCTTCAAAACTGTTAATACATTTTTCAGTTATTTTGTATTTCAAATTTAAACTAATATATTTATATTCAAAAACAATTTTTTTTTTAAATAGATGTCTTTTTTTATCCTCCTGTAATGCAGAAATTATAACATTTTTTTAAAAAAAATATTGTGAAAAATAAAAGGTTAATTTTTAAACAAATTTATAATTTTTTTAAAAATTTATTATTTTTAATATTGCATAATTTATCAGTATTAAAAGCATATTTATATTTAAAGAATAAGGTATTCACTTTTGTCGTTCAATGAGTTGTGGAGCTTCAAAAATTATAAACCTTTTCCTATTATAAGTTAAAGTAAATTGTATAAAAAATATCAAATATTTATTGATATATGTAATTATTATGTGTACAATCGTTACACATATAGAATTTTTACCTTTTACCAAAGTTCAAGGTTTTGGACAGTTTAAGACAGTAAAACCCACATGTTATGCCCTTCAAAACTGCCCGTCCAAAACCAGTTTAGGACGTCCAACACCCCAACCTTTACTAGCTATTTATAATACTTATTTTTCGGTTACCTGGACTATTATTGAAGGAAATTTATACCTACTGTTTCCCGTCGACTACGCCTACAAAAATAATTTATTCATATGATATAGGCCTTTGAATTACCTGAGCAATTTATTTGTCCTGGTAATTTGTATGATGAATTTCTTTTTATTTATTTTTGCAGATCCAAATAGGGAGTTTTTTTTTCCTAGAAATGGATGATTCTGGAACAAATACATTAAATTTATCAGTAAATCCTGGAGTACCGGAAACCTCAGAAACAAAAAAAAAATCTAAAGGACATCGCTGTTATTTTTGTGGTCAAAGATTCATGGTGAAAAATGTGCTTCGAAAGCATATAAGCATACACAAAGATAGAGATTTTTTCTGTGAAACCTGTGGCAAAGCTTTTTCTACTAACTGGGGACTGAGGAAACATATAAGAATTCATACCGGAGATCGCCCCTTTGCTTGCAACCTTTGTGATAAAGCTTTTGCTCAAAAATGCACCCTACAGTTTCATTTGAAATCAATGCACAGTGATAAGCCTCATCCCAGGTGTAAAACTTGTGGCAAACGATTGAAATCTTTCTCATATATTCAGTGTTGGTTATGTAGATATGAAGGAAAAGAGATTATAGATATGAAAGACATTGATGGCTTCAGTAAGTCTTTATCAGAAGGAGTTAGGGACTTAGATCCTAGTTTAGTGAGAGAGGAGACGCAAAACCAAGACCCTGTTGCATATCAGTCAAATCTCGAAAATCCCCCCCTTGTCTCCAACCAAATCATGATATATCTCTGTGAAATATGTAACTTCCAGTTTGATACTTTCGCAAAACTTAAGCAACATCAAATAGATTATGGACATGAAACTATCTTTGTGTGTGAACAATGTGGGGAAAGGTTTGATGACTCGACTAGTATGAAAAAGCATTTAACAACTCATACAACAAAGTTGAGACCATATGTTTGTCAAAAGTGTGGGAAAGATTTTAAGAAAGACTACAATTTGAAGCAGCATCTGGTCACCCACAGAGAAGACCGTCCATATACCTGCAAAATTTGTCAAAGTTCTTTTAAGACGATTCCAAGTCTGAAACAACACTTAGTAAGCCACAGTAATGATAGACCTTATGCTTGTAAAGAATGTGGCAGCAATTTCAAATCTCCACAGGGATTGAAATCACATATTTTAATTCATAACAAAGAAAAACCATTAACTTGTAAAACTTGTGGGAAGACTTTTACATTTCTTGGTAATTTGCAACGTCATTACAGAGTCCATACGGGAGAAAAACCATATCATTGTAAGCTATGTGATAAACGGTTTTCACAATCCAACGGATTAAAAGCACATGAATTAATTCATGCAAAACCTTTAAAGGATGAAGAATACTTATGTACTGTGTGTGGAAGGAAGTTTAAATCTGTATCAAACTACAAAAAACATTTATTGTTGCACAGCTAAATGTTAGTTTTTTCTTTAACATTTTGTTTCATAATTGCATGTTTTAATAAAATTTTTTTTTTTATCAAGTATTACAAGGAATATGTCTGCAATACTTTAAATCTAGAAAATGTATTGTTTAATTGTAATTAGTATTGCTCATTAAGTTATAAATTTGTTCAGTTTTAATGCTCTTAAACCAGTTTTATGAACATCAATATTTTCAAATGTGAATCTTTTCTTCTTTTTTTTCACTAGATTCCCATAAAAAAAATTCTAAAGTGATACATTGAACTGGGATACCATTCTCACATTTTCCAAAAGTAGTCAAAGTATACTGTATTCTACCCTATTTATTGTTCCAGAATTTTTAGGATTCTTAAATATTAACCTCTTCCACCAAGATTTAATTATGTAAATTGTGCATGAAATTATCATTTAATTTTTATTAAAAAAAAAACTAGTTTAATTTTATAGTTCTTACTTATTCTTAGTTTAAATTACATTAACGATATGGCTATAGTTGTTATATGTTGTAGAAAAGAAAAGATTAAACTATTCAGTAAATGAACTATACTTCTTACCTTATTTTACCAAGAGGGGTTGAAGGAAATTTATTTTGGTTTATTCTGCAATATTTTCTATCAAAAAAAAATTTTTTTTTTAAAGTTAAGAAGCCAATTGAATTGTGAGGGACAGTATTGTTGCAAAATATTTATCTAAATTTTAAAATAAATTTAAAGAAATAGACAAAATTCTAAGAAAACCTTAGGTTTAAGCTTAGAACTTACTCAACTGATTGTTTAAATCACAATTTTGTTAATTAGCTAATTTTATTAAATAATAAGATCTAATAAAAATATTATTAATCTAAGTAAGATCTAATAAATAATTTTAAAAAAATTGTGAATTTCTAAATTTCTAAGTCAAACATGATAAGAAGGAAAACTTTGAAAACAAACTATCATCAATGTTTAAAAAGATTTATTTTAAGAAATACTAAAAACATTAAGCTTAACCTTTAAACTATTGCTTGATAATATTTAAACTATTGAAATAACTGTTTATCTTGAAGCTGAAAATAAACTTAGACAATTTTCTTACAATATTTGTTTTTTCAAGGGGAAAAAAATTTTAAAAATAAAAGTTGTTTTGCATGCAAAGAGTCTGTTTAATAACAGACAAAATATTATTTGTGGTTCTCTGTACAATTCAGTTTCATCACAAGTTTAATTAATCTAACTATTTCTGTTTAATGCGCAATCAGATCATTTTGACAAACATTTTTGTCTAATCTACTTGAAAAATATAGTGCAATATGAGATAATTATAGGAAGATAAATTGAAAAGATACTTATGTTTTCAAATTGGTAAAAATATAAGAATTTGATACAGCAATTTATTGACCTCTTTATAATGAATAAAATAATATTTTAATGGAATTCCTATTTTATTCGTTAATGATTGCTGTAGGGTCTTATAAATCGTAATTTATATTTAAAACTAGCAAAATATTTAATTTTTACCTTTCATCAAAATAACTGCCCGAAAGTAAATGTTTGAGTTGTGATGTTACAATATTATGAGTGTATAAAAATAGTTTTTCAATTTGCTGTAATATTCCCTAATCTTTGTAAAAAATGCTGGTCCAATATTTAATTTGTAATTGAACTGAAAAGGAAAAAAAATGTGCCAACTAAATTAAATGACTTTAATGTATATTTAAAGTTTAGTAAAAAAAATCTGATAGTTCTTGTATGAACCACAATTGATCAAAATCATAAAAAAGTCTATAGTCTATAGGTAACTTAACCTCTCTATTTCACATACTTAATGTATGACCTTATTAAACTAATGAATGCAAATGCCACTTTGTGTAGTAAAAAAAAAAATATTTCTCCACCTGCTAGGCAGTAGACTACCTAAAGAAATAATTTAGGGAGGTTTTGTCATAATTCTTTCGTTTAAAGCAAATTAAGATGTTTCAAATTCATTGCTTGATATTGGGTTGTAAAATAACATTGCATCTGTGAAATGTTAAATGGGACTTCATGCTTATTGTAAATATATGAATATACCTTTAAATTATATACATATTACCGTGTCAAATATGTAATTATCAATATTATAAACTTGATAAGATAAAGAATATTTCATCTGTGCTAAATTCCAATTCAGCAAATATGTTAAAATCCTCAAAATGTTAAAGATAAAAAAAATAAACTTTTACTGAAATCAAATGAAACAATAAAATAGATTTAAATGATAAAATCTGAATGAACTGCACAAAGCTAAAATATTTAATTTAAAATCAACAAACAAGCTTTTGTTACATTTAAATACATAATCATAATTTACATAGACTAGTCATTAGTAATATACATACAGGAGTTCTGAAGTAAATAATCAAAGTTTACTTAAAATTGTTATGTTATATAAACATCTTTATGATTTCAGAAATTTTGCAATAAAATAAAATCATTTTAGCTCACATGCAGCTGTATGTGAGCCATGGCACTATAATAGTAATTTTTTAAAAAAAACAGAAATGAGCGTGTCAAACAAACGACTCCCTTTGGTTTTCATAACTTTTTGTGCATAAAAAATCTTGTTTTACAATTTTCAAAATATCAGAACAAATATTATGAACAGATTCATGCAGAGCAGGGTTGAGAACTAAGGCTTTAAGAATGTCTTCACCTCCTTCTTCATGCAGCATTTTGCAATAGCGTTTAGCTGTTTAAAAAAATTTTATTTATTAAGTACAAATTCTTACTAAATATCCTAGCAAACAGAAAAATATAATTATCTTAATTAATTACACAACGTAATTAATTTCCTAATGCATTTTTATGTGAAAAAATCATGAAAATTTTAAATTTTCAATAAATACTAAATTTTTATTATTGACTAAACTAACAGATTATAAATGTAATTTTTAAAAAATAATACACAGACATAGATATATGTATGTAAACTGTGTACATTTATATAGAACAAAAATATCTATGAACAATACAATATGTATGATTTAGAAAAACCAATTCATAAACTGAACAATGATGATTTTTGCAAACACATAACTAACACAAGTCAATAGTAGCAAAATACTAATAACTTAACTGTTTCTATCATTTACTAAATTACATACTCTAGATATCAACACAATTTAGTTAAATATAAATTGCTTACAACTTAAAAGAAATGCAGATTCTATTTAACCCTTTGCTTACGGTGTACCATTATATGTGGTCCACATGTTGTACCAGCCGTAACCAAAAGGTTAATAACATTCTAAGGCATTGAATTTGACAAGTCTGACACCTGGTAGCAAACCGCTTAATAACTGAAAGAAGTGCAATTTGTCAATAAATTGATGCATTTAATACTGTTGATGCTTACAGCATACTTTTGTTGGAATTGTTTTTGTGAAAGAGTTAAGTTAAAAAAAATAATAATAAATATGTATTAGTTCAGTAAATTAATTTGATATGTTTAGAATTTACTAAAATTATTTTTAGCAAACTATTATTTGACTTGTAATTTAATAAATAAATTTGAAAAATAAAAAGGCAGCTATGTTAAATTAATACATTATTGAGAATATATAAACAAATAAGTCAAATTAATAATGATAAATACAATCTGAAAAGAAATTAAAATATGTTTAAACTTATTTCAAACTATTACATTACATGACTATGACATTACAGAACAAAGAGGATTAAATGACAAAACAAGAGTTAAAAAATAACACAAGTGAACTATAAAAAATACTTAAATCAATAACTACCATATTCAATTTATTTTCAGGAATATTTTTTCATCCCTATTTAAAATAGGAAAATGAAAAAGAGAAATTTTCTAGCCAGGAGGGTTTGCTGAGAATTTTGCCTAACCATTTGCTTATGGTATATAACTGCATGATAAAATGACACCTGTTCTATTTATTTTTTTTTGGTTCTTCAATTGAAGGAAGAAAGAAATAAAAAAATATTGAATGAATAAAATTTGTAATAATTAAGATTAATTATTAAAAAAATATTTGTTATATAAAATTAACTTATGGGATACACCAGTTTAATAATTAACAAAATATACAATGCTTTAGTACAAATTAAAATTATCGCAAACTATTGAACAATAACCATGTTAAGAATTTTACTTTTAAAAAAGATGTTCAAAATCAAACAGTTAACTGGCAACATTTGCCTCTTAATAAACATGAAAATTTGATATAGCTCCAAGTGTTTTAAAAATATTTTCCTAATTAATTACAGTACAATAAAATTAGACAAAGTACTTCATCCTCAAAAAGAAATTATTTGATGAAATCATTACCTCATTTTAATCACAAAAAATAGAAAAATGTTGCTTGAAGCAGTTTAGGTCAAATAAAATAAATATAAATAATTTTAGATCTATTTTTAAAGACTTGTGATAAATATCTTCATTGATAAAAACAACTTCATACTAAAATGAATAAAAGTAAGTATATAAAATGCTTACGATTTTTCAGACAAACATGATGAACTGCCCATGCGGCCCACAGTTGAACTTGATGAGCAGAAAAACAGAAGAAAAGGGGATAAAAAGGATTAAATGATCTATAAAAGAAAATATATTCACAATTATTTTTTTAATTGTTTTAGACGGTACTCTGAAATTTAGTTTTTAGGCTTAATAACAAACAAGTTTAATGTGTGAAAAACCTTTGCCTTTAAAATTACGAATCAATTTTCAATAATTTTATGAGAAACACAAAACATATTGAAAGTAATATAATTATAAACATTTAGTTCTATATTAGCTACTCTTTTAATATAATTTTATAAATATTGAAAACTTAAAATCAGCAGATTATTTCTGGACAGCAAGTACAAGTTTATAATTAAGTCATAGCAAAGATTTAATACAAAATATTTTACAGGACAAAGTAATAATTTCGCTTACAATATTTGATTTCATGACATATATTATTTATATTGAAAACCATCGATGATAATAAATTGACTTTCAATACTACTAAGTCATTAAAACAATTTCTTTGAATAAAATTATTTCTTATTTCATTAAAATATTTCTTTGAAAAATAAATTTGAAAACTCGTATTTATACAAAGAAAAGGTCAATTTTGTTTTTAGGAAAAACAGTTGCTTGATTTTTATTTATAAAAATATTTTAATACTAAAAGTAACTTATACAGTACAAATCAATTGTGAAAAACAAAACATACCTATATGCAACCATTTCTGTAGCCGGGACATTCCAACTCAACACAGCATTACCCTAGATAAAAATTAAATAAATAATAAAGGAGGAATTTTCAGTTTTAAAAAAATTAATCAATACATTTAAAAATAATTCAATCTGAATCAAAAGTATTCTTAACAGTCAGAGTAACGAGCGATTAATTCTCACTTGGGCCGGATCACGCTATTGGTCGAAAATGACATCACTGTTTGGGGGAAGGGAGATGGTGGCTGTTGGCTGGTGTTTGTATGAGTTTGGCGACAAATTTCGTATACACACATGCTCGCTCGGAATTTATTTATTCCTTGTAAATGTTTACGTAATATTATGTCGTGGTTAGGGTGGGGGAGATAGGTAAATGTCCACTTCAGCATTTCAGACAATATTTATGTTTTAATTGATTTAAATTCATCAAAGCTAAAAATAATGAATGTTTTTACAAATATAAGATTGTATAGTAATATTACAAATACGTTTTTTTCTTTTTGTTTGTTTGTTTTTCCTTAAGAATTATCTTTTGCAGTTATGAAGTAACAAAAATTGAAATAAACATAAGCTCAAATTTACTCATACATCGTAATTTAGTTGTGTTATGGATAATTTTAAAAACTTCATAATCAAATTTAAAGTAATGACCAAAATTCTGGGCAATTTTAAATTAGCAAAATTAGCAATTTTAAATACCAATGAAATGAATTGAGATATCAACATCATAACACATTGCAATTGATGATGCTAAATATCTGCTGAGCTATTTGATACTTTCTCCTTTTGCTCTCTAAACAATAACTATCACATCAGTTGATTCTAGGAAAATTTCTCAAACATGAAATTGTTAAAGCATCTCTTATTGGAAAGCTATGTCATTTATTTCGATACAGTGATGCTTAACCAAAAATAAATAGATAAGCTTTTTTAGACTTGAGGTAAACAGAAAAGGAAAGACTACCTGATGTGTGGTTAGATGTTGATATGAAGTACATAAAAGAAAACCCTTGTAAGGCCATAGGGCAGGATACTGTCAGGCATTGTAACGTGCTGTCTCTCAGTTCAAAAGCAGAAATGATATTGCAATCATAGCCATACAATCTTTTACATAAGGGCAAATTAATTTTTAAACACAGGGTTAATTAAACAAACATTAAATAATACAAAGTATGACTTGACAATTGAGGGTCCTGATGCAAAAAACGAGATTCCATTTTTAAAAAAAAATTTTTGAAGTGAGCCCAGAGCCGGATTATACCTTTCGTAGGTCCTAGGTATAGCCGTTTTTGGGCCCTCCCCTCCTCCCCCCCCCCTCCTTTCAAAATATATGCTAAAATTTTCTTGCATATTTTTTTTCACATTTTTATTAATATGGATTTTAATTTACAAATCTTCAACAATGAATCAAGATCATTTGGCATCGCTCGTACTTATGTCTATTGAATACGACATTTTGCGTAGTTTGGAATTCGACAGCATAATACAAGATTTTGTTGAATCCAAAAATCGCAAAAAAGTCATATATTAGATCATAAGATTCTGCAAAATAATTTATTACCGAAAAATATTATATTTTTATTTGTATCTTCATAATTTTGTGCAAAATACACTTGTTGTTTTTAAAGCTAAATTATTTTTGTCAACAAATTTTTTTCTCCCACTTTTTTCGTAGGCCCTAGGCAAGTGCCTATAGGTTAATCCGGCCCTGAGTGAGCCCAATGAAAACAAGAAATAAAAAATTTTATTCAACACCCAGGAAAGTACCGATGTTACATTTAGATCCAGTAAACAAAACAGCCATATTTTAAACAAGGGTAAATAAATTAAAATTTTTTTGAAAAACTTGGACTATTATCTGGTTTTTGCACTAGGCCTTAAAATTGCAAGAATCTCCAGGTAGAGCTAGACATTAAAAATTTTTAGAATAAATAAAGCTTCAAAAAATTTAGAAAATAATTCAGAAATTTAAAAAATTATTCAGAAGAATTATGCAATTATAGGATTAATGCAGGTTATCAACTGAAGATATCATAAAGTAGCAATAAATTAATCAGTGTTATAGATATAATTAATATATATATAATTATTTCTTACCAATCCATTAACCATTTCCTCATACTTGACAGAAGTGCAAGTCCAAAAGCTTTCACCTTCACTAGCAATATGAGCAACTATTCCAGCAGCGAAGTAACTCACATCAATATGTTCTGATTGTAAAAGACTCCTGTAATAAATTGCAAAGAAGGAATAAATTATAAAATATTCTATTCAAAAAATTATAAACCTTAGTGTTTTATAATAAAAATACAAGATTTGCAAATAGTTGGCAACTAAATAAATCAAAAAAGGACATTAACAAATAAAATACATTGTTCCTGGTTTCGTTTAAGTACCACACTAATATAAAATATGCAAGTTTGCAGCCAAGCAGAGTTTTAGGGGTTCAAACTTCCCTCCGAAAACATAAACATTTTTCAAAAGTTTGTTTTTACCTATTTATTTATGCCGATAGCTTGAATATTTAAACGCCTTTTCTTGTTTTCCAAATAAAAAAATTTTAAATACTTAAAAAAAATAATAATAAATAAGAAAAGTAATAAAAAAATGGTTTTGTTATTTTTTCCCTTAGGAATACACATCTATTATGCTTAGAGAAGGTGGAAATGTTTTTGTTTTTTTTTCAGGTTGGGGATGTAAAATGGAAATCTCCAGTCAGACTTTACAAGCATAGCGAATTGACAACTTGCTGTTAGCTTATTTGTTACTTCTTGTTAACAATATGGTAAATTTAAAGCAGGGATGGAAGATAAAATCACGCTATTCTTTGAGATGTTTCTAATGGCTGGAATAGGGAGGGTTGAAATAAATTGGACTTTTCATTACTTTAGCAAAAGAATGGGTTTAAGCCATGAGATAAAGTGGAGGCTAGCTCATATAATCAGTACTCAAACTGGTCATCAAACACCACAAAGGGTTAAGGACAGCCGACACTTCCTTTAACCCACTGACGGTTCTGCACGTAAAAAGTCGCAGTTTAACCTGCAGTCTTCTCTGCATAGCAAAACTGGTTTTCCCATGTTAACTGATAGGGGAACTGTGTGTAGGGGAGAAACATTCTCCCAATTTTGCCTATTTCCTTAACCGCCAGTGGGTTAAACCCTTTTTATACTATTGTGTTTGTTTTTTTACAAAAAAATTTCCGGTTTAAATTAGCTTTCAAAACTTGTAACTTGTAAACCTTAAACCTGAAAAGCATTTTACACTTAGACGAGGTTAAATATGTAAGTACGAAACTATACTGGCCAAAACTAGAAAAATTCACTGTGATGTTTATAAAATTAATATGCAAGAATTGTAAGAATATGCAAGAATTGTCTCCGAAAGAATTGTAAGCAGATATATTGTATTGGAGTTTGTGATATGAGTAAGAATTTTTACATTTCTTTAACTGTTAAGTTAGTTTTAGATGCTAACAAATAAAAAAAGAATGTATCTAGATTCAGTTTTGTGATTTTTGGAAGCTATTTATTATTATTAATACCCATATATCATAAGTTATTACACAATTTCAAAATGTATCAGCTTTTTTTTGTGCGTAAATTGCAATACCAATATGAAGTTTTCTGAAAAATTAAATGTACTAAAAGTATTGGTGCCAGTTTAAATAATTACCTTAATAGTTTTAGGTGGATCTGAAGTTATTTTATTAAAAGACATTTATTTAGAATATGAATCATTTTTACATAAACAATTTTTTTTTATTAAATGTATAACAGTATACTGCACTTTGTTTCATTCATATTGAATTCTTTATATATATATNTTGTACCCATGTTTCAATTTCAGCAAAGAGTGATTTTAAAGCAAAGTATTAACCTGAAGAATTTTGTTCTTCAAAATATTTTTTTTTTATTGTTTGAGTTGATGAAGTTGAGAGAGCTTTTAACATTCAAACAGAGTTCATAAAAATTTACATTATAGGTATATTGGTCAAACATAATTCCTTAAATTTGTTTTCAGTGTCCTTCAAATTTATTTTCATTAAAAATAATTTAGTTTTCAACTACAAATATTAGTTTTTCTTATTTATATTTAATTATAAAATTAGCAATTGTGTGATATTGATTGATTTAATTTTGCAAATATCAAGCTCATTATTACTTTATATTAATATAATCAGAACACCCGCCCCTAATTTAATTCTGGCTGAGGCCCTGGGTATTAGTACATTTATTTACAGCGAATATTATTACAAAGATATCTTACCATAAAGCAAGCATAAAATCATCTTGCATCAAGTTTTTTCGCAAGTCACGAACTTCAGCAATGTTATTCTACATACAACAAAAATAGTAGCTTAAAAATCAATTTACATAAAATAACAATATATTTTATATTTAAAATCAACAACAAAATTAGAATTTATGCTCAATTTAATTTTTAAAAAACGTTTTTAAATTTTCTTAAAAGACAATTTAATTACTTTAGTTATCATTTTAATTTAATTTTTTACTTGGTTACATTTTTTATATAACTTAATTCTCTTTCTTAAACTCATTTAAAACATTAACAAAAACCTTAACATTTCTTGAAAAAAATAAAATTTACATATTGTTAATAAAAAAATAAAACAATTTAAGTGCTGAGAATTGAAATTGTCAATTAAGACTGATATTTTCTGCATAGAAATTTCCCTTTTTATTATGGCAATCAATAGGGAAGAATGTATAGAGAAGAAAAATATGTACTAAAAACTATGTAATATATATGTAAAAAAAGCAAACAGTTAACACAAAAAGTTTCATCACAGTTAAAAATTAAAAATATCAAATTAGAACTAAATTTGAACATTACTTAGAACCAATTTAATTCACTCAGTACAAGGCATTATAGTTATAGACAAAAATATTTTTAAATTGGTTTTTTATCATTCAAATGAAAAAAACATTTATCATGTAATGAGTAAGAATAAATAACACAGAATAAATTTTATTCTGTGTTATTTATTAATATATATTTATTATTAAACACAGAATAATAAATATTTATTAATAAACACAGAATAAATTTTAAAATTACATTTTTCAACAGGTGAAAACATTTTGTCTCTTTCTGGAATAGGAGGTTATGTTTAACAAAGAAAATTATTTCCTATAAAAGTTATATGTATTTTACCAAATTTTCTACTTACATTTAGAATAAAAATATGACTATGAAAAAATAAATTCAAATGTATGTTTACCATTAATCCAAGAACTTTAGTTTCCACAGAACTTTCGCCAATAAATCTCTATAAAATACCAAAACCATTAAAGAATTGCCAAGAAATAAATTAAATAATAATTCACATAAAATTCTACACATAAACGGAAATTAAATTAAAAATTCGATAGCTTGGTCATTTATTTATAATAAAAATAGTAAAACAAAGTGCAATTTATTATAATGTTTCTTTTAAATCAGGATTATGTAGAATGTCCACTTTGATACAAAAACCAAATGAGGCTGTATTGCTCAAAATTTTTAGAGTTAAAACAAACTATTGATGATACCTAATACAAATTAATAATTCTCATATAATAATAAAAGTGTTAAAAAAAAAAGTAAGATGTACTAAATTTTTATTTTTGTATCAGAATGATTTCCAGTATCACTAAAACTCTAATATTTCTTAATTCCGGAGAAATCATTCCATATTATTATAAAAATGCTAATGGAAAACTACTAATTGTTTCAACCTATCTCTCTAACATCTGATTTTTTTCCATAATTCAGAAATCTATTTTCTTGGGTTCTCACTCTATCCCTCGTACATATTATTCAATTAAAGTTGATTATTTTGTTTAATTTTGATATCTTCAACCTTTAGGCTAATCTTTTCCATTTTTAGCTTGATGTAAAATGTTTTAATTTCTCTGCATATCTATCAGCTTCACTTCTTCATTCTATGATGTGACTCAAAAGAAGGTGCTTCATTATATGCTAAAAATAATATTCTGTTTTGTGGCTTTAAAATGCTTTTGTGGCTTTTTTGAAAAATGCAATAATTTTTTTAAGAAAATTTAAAAAAAACTTTAAGTAGCAACTCGGCTAGCTAGAGAGATATTACACGAATTTACTGTTTTCAATAAAATTGGAATTTATTGTTCATGTATGATTTTGTGATTACCTTGTTATTTCATTTTGAAGGCAACATCAGCATGACATATCCTTGACTTATTCATTATGTTGTCTGTCTATCTATCTATCTATCTATCTATCTATCTATNTGTAAAAACTATTAAATATATAAATATATACACAAGCACGCACACACACACAATTGACAATTAAAATATGTAAGTGGAACAAATAAACAAATGAGATGTAACATTCCTGAAATTATCAAATTACAGAAATCTTTTTTTTTTAAATTTATTTACCATTAAAACATCCAAAAAAAGTTGGAGGCCTCCTAGCTCAAGAAAAACATTGCAAGTTCGAGGTGATTCATCTGAAAAAATAAAGATTAATAACAGTATATAAAAAAAAAAACGTAAAGAAATAACATTAACTTCTGAGAAAAATTTGAGCAGAAACTTTTAAGACAATTCAAAAAGTAATGTTTCATTAATTCTTAACTAAATATTAAAATATAAAACAACTTATTTTACCAGAGAGGTATATGATATATTTTTATATTTTAGCAACATTTTATTTTCAAAATATTAGAACATTTATCTAAACTTTGATAATTTTATTTAAACTATAGTTTATTTTCATTTATAATAACATTAATGCATTTATTTAAACAATATTTTCTCTCTTAATTCAACTTTAATCCGCTATTCAACTCCGAGGAAATCCAAAATGGAGAGGGGGGAAAAAAAGAGAGAAACAAGTGTCTTTATTCATGAAAGATTAAAATTATTGTCTGCTTCTTTCGATTAATTTTTTATATAAACTGTGAAAATTTCTAAATTTAAAAATTATTAAGTCTACAAAATAGTTTTAAGTTATATATTTAATAAGCAATATATTTCGGATCTAAAATTCATATAAAAAAGAAATTTCCAAAATAAGGTTATAGACCTCACGTGATAAATAATACTAGACATTTGGCAAAATTTTGATTCAAACATTATAACAAAATTTTATAAAGAGCGTGGAATTTTGAATTCTTTGGATGGGAGTGAAGAGGATTTTTTGTGGCATTCAACAGATGAGGAGGATATAAAATTCGTAGAAAAGTGAGTTCCGTATGACAACACTGCTAATGTTATTGAATCCAACACAGGTGATGTTCACTAATCTTTAAAATTGAAAATATATGGTATGTTTCAAAAGTTTTCATTGTGTTACATTTTTTTGAAATACTCTTGAGTAAATTAAATCTTCATACTTTTTTTCTGAATTTAATATAAAGTATTGTTTCTAAAGAACAATCTTTACATAGAAAGAAAATAGACAAAATGTAAAATTAATTGCATATAACATATTATTAAAAATAGTTTTTTAAAAGGGTAATCATACTACAAATTAACTAGTTAATTAAAGGGCATTCAATCTATAAGAAAATGTTGTTGTATGACATTGACATTAATGATGGTCTATTGAATAATACATGTTTTTAGGTTTATTTTATTCACCTTAAATACCTATAAACTAGGAAAAATCTATTTTCAGGACTTATCAAAGTCCTGACCATTCCGGATATTGGACTTTCAACTGGACATAAATAAATTATGGATATCACACTCAAAATAGAAATCATTAAAATATAAATTGTAAATGTCCTCACTCTAGCACTACGTTTTTATTCTTTTTGAATTATTAATTTGAAAATTTCTAGTTCTCAAAAAGGTATATTTGAATTTTGTAGTTATATTTTGGAAAGTCTTCCCCAATAAAAATCTATAATATATATTTGTATTATTTCAATTACAATATTGACTGAGCAGGTTTCCTTCTCTCATTCTCTGTCTCTTAGAGTTTTTAATAAATTTTTTTAATTTATTTAATTTCATACATATCCTTTCCACTTACAAATTCGTGAGAATATCGGTTTTTGATCACTGGGGTTCAATTGTACACTAAGACAAAGACGAATTTTGAAACAATCAAATTTAAAAAATAATCCTTCACTAGGAAAATATTTCACAATAAAATAACAATTTTTTTAAATTAATTAGTTAATAAGTACTCCCCCTCACCCCAAAAAACATCAAACACTAATAATTTAAATCCCATCATTTAGCTTTAAAAAAAATAAATCAAACCTGTCAAATTCCATAAAGCACTTAAAGTGAATTTCATCATAATATCAATGTCTCCTGAATATGCTTTGGAACGAACAATATCTAACAATCTTCGCATATAACCAGATTTAGCACCCAAGTTGGAAGTTTCAACAGTAGAGATCTAAAAAATAATAATAATAATTATAAATGTATGAATATTAAGAATACCAACTATATCCTAAATCCTGAACGACTTTTCGATTTTAAAATTACCCGAGAAGCACTTTCAATTATTTAGGAAGTGCCCAAGCAATTTATAGTTCAAATTGAGAAAATGCATCATAATGTTAAAATACATAAATTTTAATGAGTTGTAATAAAAAAAGCAGTGATGTAGGTTTGAGGCGACCTGCAGCACTGCTTTGAATGGTGGAAAACTCGTGTATAGATCGGGAAGGGGGTTATAAAGGTATAAAAAAGGTACTAAAAGGTATTTGTGTAATGTTTTCAATAAAGCTAATTTTTAAGTTATTTAACTGTCACACCTCATATATATATATGGGTCATTCTCACAAAAACAGTCATTTTCATGTCCCCAGTACATTTTATGTTTGTTTTACAGCTTACGAAAAAAAAAAATTCAGGGAAAGTGTTCTTCAGAATGCAAGCTAACAAAAGAATAAAAATAAAATTATCAATTTTTATTTTTTATTTATTTTAGGTAATTAAAATATACCAATATGTCATTCCCTCACTTGTCCCCACTGCTGATTTAAAAAAAGAAAAAAATTGTTTCTGAAATAAGAATTTTTTTTTTCAAATTCATGTTTTTTATTTCAGAATACTGAAATATAGAATTCAG
>NC_092206.1:60730972-60852437 GCF_043381705.1 Parasteatoda tepidariorum | reverse complement strand
AAATATATATTTTATATTATGTATACAACATATATATATATATATATATATATATATATATATAATATATATATATGGTACTTTTCAGTTAGCCGGGTACTAACATTACCAATTGTGAACCAAACGCGAGCCAAGGCGACAAGCAAAGCGAATGACAAAACAGGCTATGGAATAAAAGTCGAAAATGTTTTACTATAAACAAATATTTATTAATAGTAAGTTAAACAAGTTCAACTATAAACAAATATTAATGAATTGTAAACAAAACAGTTTTACCCAAAAAGAATGCTTATAATAATTGGTTTTTCCAGAATACGGTAATGTCCTTGAGAAGTTGCTCAAATGGATCATTTACTGCTCGTCTCCACACAAATTCAGTGAGATACGACTCCAAATGATGGCTAGAAGTTCCCCTTATGGTTGTAAGAAATTTGGCAGAATTCTACATGATTTGGCGATTTTTCGCTTGCGCATGGCTAACAGAAAAGTACCATATATATATATCCCTCAAACACTGTATCTAGACTATTTCAAATTCATTAGGGAATTCATCATTCTAATAATAATAAATATTTGAAATAAAATTACTTACTCTGGCTGCTAAAATAGAACAAATAGCAACTGACATTCTATTCATAGCTGGATCATCAAATGTTAATAAAGAATTCATAACTAATTCAGCACAATGATATCTGTCAAAAGTCTAAAATAAAATAAAATTTACGTGTAAAGATATATAAAGAAAAATTTAAAATAAAACAGTAACAGCTGATTATCAGTGCTTTAGATTTAGGTACATATTAAATGTTGTAGAGCCCTAAAAATCTAAAATTTTAGATAATCCAAACCCCAACAATCTGAAATTTCGGATAATCCAAACCAAAAACTATGACTTACAAAGATGTTTGATGTTAGTGAGAAACATCAAATCTTAAAACTTGAGTTGAAGCTTGTTATATCTTTAATTCAATTTGTTACCTATCAGTGATTCCGTTCATCAGACTGTAATATATCTGTTTACAAGTTAGTATATGTTTAAACAAATTGCTTTTCTAAGGAATACAGTTTCTGTCTTTCTGAAAGTTAATATTCATTCTAATTAACGCTTTTGCAGTTTATTTACTTATTTATTTTTTTTACTGTCAAATAATGATAACAAAAAACAATGAAAAGTGACTGACTAATAACACTTTGCTAACTTGCTTTAACAGGGTGCATAGCCAAATTTTTCAACAAAAAATAAGCACCTTTTAAGCACTTTTCAAGCACTCAAAAAATATTTTTAAGCACTTTGAAAAATATCATAATTAGACAGGGTTGGCAAGTTTTTGACAGTTGATGGTTTTATTTACAATGACAAAGACGATGGCGCGTCACAATCACAAACGATGAAACTAACAAGAGAAACTAAATTTTCTCTCACCAATAGAGAAAAAAATTTACAATGTTTAGTTGGTAATCAACAAAATCCGTAATCAACAAAAATTCGAGAGATTTTTCGATTCTATTACAGAGGGCGGAAAATGAGCAACAATCACAAACGATGAAACTAACAAGAGAAACTAAATTTTCTCTCACTAATAGAGAAAAAAATTTACAATGTTTAGTTGGTAATCAACAAAATCCGTAATCAACAAAAATTCGAGAGATTTTTCGATTCTATTACAGAGGGCGGAAAATGAGATTTTTCGGTTCTATTACAGAGGGGGGGAAATGAAGTCTGAAATTGAGAATCTCTTGCAAAATGCAGCAGGGTTGCACATGAGAGTCAAAAGTCCTTACCACTGAATCCAGCTCAGCATACGCAAATGCGGACCCGCAAGTATTTCATCAAACATGNAGCGGAATATGAGATTTTTCGGTTCTATTACAGAGGGGTAAAATGAAGTGTGAAATTGAGAATCTCTTGCAAAATGCAGCAGGGTTGCACATGAGAGTCAAAAGTCCTTACCACTGAATCCAGCTCAGCATACGCTAATGCGGACCCGCAAGTATTTCATCGAACATGTGAAACATATGGTGTTTTCATACACTACAGACCGGCGGCACGACGAAATAGATTGGGGTTGAATTAATTGTGAAAACGTCGAATAGGACAATGTCTTTTATCCTTTTGCATAATTCGTGGCGAAAATCAACATGGTAAAGAAAAATATCAGATTTTGGAAAAGGGAAAATTAAGCACTTTTTAAAAACTCCCATTGATAAAAGAACCTTTAACGGCTTTCAAAAAACGAAAATCAAAAATAAGCACCTTTAAACACTTTTTGAAAACACTACGCACCCTGTACTATTAGAACACACCAAATGAATTAATAGAAATTTAAAAATAAAAAAAGAATTCAACTGTTCCATTTAAAGACCTTACTTCTATTTACATAAATATATAAACATAATATATTACTCCTACTTTTGTTGAAACTAAAATATGAAAGACTATTTATTTTGCTCAATGTTTTCATAAAAAGCTGTTTGATTTTGAATTAATTATATATTTTATATAAATGAAAGATTTATGTTCTGACACATATCACTACAAACAGATTTATAAGACATACGTCAAAAATAAAATGTAACTTACAACATCCTGCAACATTCTATCACTGCAAAGTGTTAACAATGCATTTTTCTGCAACTGAAAAAAAAAACATAGCAAAGAAATGTATAATTCATACAGAAAAGTTTAATAAAACTTACAGTTCTAATAAATATCAAAATTATACTAGAAAAAACTTTTTTTTTAATCTTTTACAATTTGTGAGAAACTACTTCAAATCAAGTATTGTGCTATAACAGTTTGAAACAAATATATCTCATGAAAATCTGTGGATCAACAAAATCAAATATCACACTACCCATAATATTGTAGTATTATTCATAGTGGGAATCTATTATTTACACTTCTTCGTGTGTTTGCTGGGTGGCGATATCATTTGTAGGTTACAAATAAGAACTTTCATTTATTTATATTCCTTTTCAATTAAGTGTTAAGGCTATTTTAGGTTGTTAGAATCAACTTAATATAAATGAAGGATAAAATAATTACTTCCAGGTGTTACGCTCATCTTCTAGCTAGCAGTCCAGAATGTAGGAAAGTTGCAATCATTACCTAAACCCTTTCCGAGTTATGAAGAAGTATTTAAGCCTTTTTTTTCTAATCTTGCCATTTTTCCATATAAAATTACATATTTTAAAATTATATAAAAAATTTTATAACATACAATTCAAAATTTCTGACTGTTATCAAATAATAAAATCTGATAAATAATTATTAAACTTTATTTTTTACATGAAACTATCTTTAGTTAAATTAATTTTATAATTGAGTTAAAAAACTGTTTTAATTAGCTTAACAAGTTCTTGAGATATAGCATAAAATACAAAAAAAAAAGTGAAAGGTCCAAATTTTCAACAGTTCTCTTACCTAAACTAGTGGAACCCAGATTACAACTACTCACCTTATTTAGATGGTCAAGAATCCANCAGATTTAGCCCCCAGTGACTACTGGCTCTTTGCTGATCTTAAAAAAGTGCTCCAGGGAAAAAGATTTGGCTCAAATGAGGAGGTCATCGCTGAAACTGAAGCTTATTTTGAAGCGAAAGATAATTTTTTTTATAAACATGGTATTGAAAAATTGGAAAAGCGTTGGAACGATTGTATCACCCTAAAAGGTGATTATGTTGATGAATAAAAAAAAATTTTGCAAAAAAAATGTTGTTTTCATTGTTAGTCTCGGGACTTATTGATCCATGTGTTAAATGAAGGATAAAATAATTACTTCCAGGTGTTACGCTCTTTTTCTAGCTAGCAGTCCAGAATGTAGGGAAGTTGCAATCGTTACCTAAACCCTTTCCGAGTTATGAGGAAGTATTTTACCCTTTTTTTTTCTAATCTTGCCATTTTTCCATATAAAATTACATATTTTAAAATGATATAAAAATGTGTATAACATACAATTCAAAATCTCTCTGACTGTTATCAAATAATAAAATCTTTTTACATGAAACTATCTTTAGTTAAATTAATTTTATAATTGAGTTAAAAAACTGTTTTAATTAGCTTAACAAGTTCTTGAGATATAGCTTAAAATACAAAAAAAAAGTGCGAGGTCCAAATTTTCAACAGTTCTCTTACCTAAACTAGTGGGACCCAGATTACAACTACTCCCCTTATTTAGATGGTCAAGAATCCAAATTCGACCAATAAAGGTGCAGAAAAGGTATATTTTGAGTCTGCTTTTGTAAGAGCAAATTAATTAGCCCATTTAAAGTTAGGCCTTCAAACTAATAAAATTGAGTCCCAGTAAGTAAAAATCTGATCATTAGATTAAAAGATATTCAGGGTGATTGCTTTTCTTTTGGGGGACACTGTATTCCCACATACCTATGATATAGCACGGAAAAAGCAAAAGAAATTATCGAAAAAGATAGCTATCCATGTATAGTAAATTAATTTTTAAATTATACTAATAAATAAAATAGAGTTACGGTAAAATTAGATTACAAGAAAACTACTGTGTACAGAATAACAGTTTTAATGTGAAATACTATAACAGTTTGATTGCAATGATAATTTTATACAAAATGTTTTTCCCATGAAAATATTTATATATTTTTTTTTTAAATTTTAGACTGATTGACTAACTTGGAATGAATGATAAAAAAAAAGCTACACCAAAGATAATAAAGCACATAAATGGTCCGATTCTCAGAACATTGTAGAAAAAATTATAATGGTCTTGGATAAATTCCTGTGATATTTTATATAATATGACTCAGCTTTTTAAGAGAAAGAAAACACCTTCTTATAATCCCCCTACATATTAATAATAAAATGGTAGAAAACGTAATGCATCTTAATGCATCCATGCTTAAATAATTTTAATTAAATCATGGATGCAGAACTTTCGACCTAAGAGCCTCTTACAATCCTTGATTAGTTTAAATAAGACTTCATGCCCTAGATTAAACAAAAATTAATTTAAAGATGCCTACAAAAATTTTTAATGAACTCAAACATAACATCTTTATTATAACAAAGAAACCCTAATTTTATAACTTTATTTTCAAATTAGAAACATTTTACGAAATTTTACGTATTTATAAAATTTTTAAAACAAATGCATATCAAGGTTTTATGTTAAAAAATAAAGATTTAATCTATACATTATAAAGATGTAATTTATACATTATTTATATACTGCACTGTTTTATAAGTTTTTATCAGAATTTTTTTAAATTTAAATAGGATAATGCCTCACATTTTTCAGAAAATTGAATTAGTTTAGCTTATTTTTATAGGAGTAATTAATTTAATTTAACTAGCATAATAATTTTTTACATAGCTGGGCTACTCAAAATACACATTATTTGGTGCATACACATTATTACCCGGTGGCCATCCTTCCAAAAAGGTTATGCCACATTAACTATTCAACTCTTACTTGTTTCTGATTAGGGAAATTTTCCATTGCAGAAAGAGTGCATTCGACAACTTTCCTCAGCCAATGTGTATGTAATCTAGTGCTAACTTTAGTAAGATTGTATAAGCATGCTGTAGCAGCCATTTGGATTCCTAACACATCTGGGAAACTTTTCATACCTCGAAGTACAAGCTGTTGAATACACAAAAATAAATTACATATAATATTTCTTTTTTTTCTTCTTTTTAATAATAAATTTTCAGAGTAGTTCAAGTATTGATTCAAAAAATTAAAGCTGTGATACAAAATAATAAAGAAAAATAATATTGCTTTCATAAATAAATATTAATAACTAGATACAACATTAATTCTATTTATTGATTTTAAAATTAAAATGCTCACATGTTTTGATTTTTTAACTAATGCAAACAGATTTTAATTTTGAATAAAATTTCTTCAAATTTGAGAATGGAAGACATTTTTAGAGAATAAATATTGAATGCAACTGAATTCTATAAAATAAATTCAATTTAGTTTTTTTAAAATTACAATCATGTAATTAAGATAAATATATATTATCTCTATGTTATATCATAAGCAACTAGACAGCATGGCGTAAATGAAAGGTAGAGAAACCATTTCAAGCCAAACATTACCAGACACAAAATGAATTTATGTATATTTATTCAGAGAATATTGGCTGAAAAGACTTGAGTACATATGTATATGATATATATATATTGATATTTATTGATTTATTAAATACAAGTGTCAATTTTAAAAATTTTAACTAATATTTATGAGGATGCACTAGAACACACGCAAAAAAAATTTAAAGCACAATCAAAATCTACAAAATCAGTGTTGCGTGACGCACATGAAAAAACATTACAGTAAAATCAATATTTAAAATAACACAATTCAGTCACACTTATCACCAATGATTAAAATGTGTATAACCAAATTTTTCAACAAAAAATAAGGATTTATATAAACATACGGATATATATACATAAAATTATTTAATAATCTATTGCGTTATATTCTAGTCTTTATTCTATACTTTAAATTAAAAATTAAAAGAATTTAAGATTACAGCTACTTACACTTTAATTTTTAAAAAAAAGATAACAGATGTCTTTTTTTAAATTAAGAATTGGAAATATTTTTTTTTTTTTTTAGAATTTGAAATAAAAATTGCATACGTATACTAAACAAAAGCATTTATAAGAATATATTTTGATAATACTGAATTGATAAAGATATGTAGACAATTTTAAGCAGGCAAAGAAAACTTAAAGAAATTCATATTAAAAATAAAAAACAGTGAAAAATTAGTGAAATAAAATTAATGACACACCCTTTTAAATTATTATAAAAATCTGTAATTTCGTTCAATATTTTTTTACACAAATGGTAAAAATTAGTTTCAATAATATTAAAACAAAATGTGAGTATTACAATAAACATTTTCGGCAGAAGTAAATTATTATACAGGCCCAGACTAGTAATTAGTTCATTAAAAGTGTTTATTAAACATTTTGTCTCTAAAAATTATAGCGCTTTTTCCCCATAAATATCTCAAGAGTGTTGAAAAATTTAAGAGCGAATTCAGTAAAATAAGACTACAATAAAAAGACTAAAATACTCTACACAACTAGAGGATGATTTCTCTGATATAAGCTCTCGTTATTATAAAATTGTAATTTATTTTTATCCAAATAGAAAAAAAGGCAAATAAAATTTTTAAAGTAATGAAACTCATTAAATTTTTAACTGCTCTGGAACCACATGAAAATATTTAATCAGTAAATGATCCCTAAGTCAAGTTCAGAGAGAGTGCTACTGATCCAAAAAGAAGAACAGTGTAAGAATGTCATAAGCTTTCTTGTGACATAAACAATGGCCCTAAACCAACAAAGAAACAACCAAGAAAAGAAAATTTTGCCACATGGGAAAATATTTGTTGATGTCTAGTTGGTCCCTGTGATCAACAAAATTTTGAGTCAATTTAGAGAACAGGATATCAAGCCTAAAATCTGGAGTCTCTCCCAAAATGCAGCAAATTACACAAGTGACTGTAGGAATCTTTTCCAACAAATTCAGATGCGAACCTGCAAGTATTTCGTCCAGCACGTAAAAACTATCAGCCTTCTTCACAATATGGACACAGGTGCGCAGAAAAGAACAGCAATTTAAATGACGCAGCGGTAAAAACCATGCTTTTTGTCATGATAAAGAAAAAAAACTCTTTTTGGAAAAAATATAATAAAGCACAAGCAAAGAAAATAAAGCATTTTTTTCACAAACACATAAAAAATATGCATCTTTAAAAGCTTTCAAAAAATAAAACCAAAAATAAGCAATTTCAAGCACTTTTTAAAAACACGATGCACCCTGTTTTTAGATAGCAATATGTAATTTTTTTTCTTTAAACTCATTAGAAAATTAGTCTGAATAAGACAGCTGCCATAAAAAAGGCATGATTCCTATCTCCTTAATTTTACCTTTTTTATGAATTTCAAATGTAAGAATATAAGTAGTATTACTAAAAAATAGCATTAATAGACATATTATAAAGAAACTAATCCTAAATATAGACCATTAGAAACTTTTAAAAATTGTGGTTTTATCAACATAAAATAAACACGCTCATAATTTTAAAAAGATTGTAACTACAATAAATATTTAAGATGACACAAATCTAGTTTTAAAACATTAAATGAATTATCAAAAATATTTGTTTCAGATTAAATTAAATACATTTCTAAAAGATTGAATCAAATATATTTCATTAGGAGTCATCACTTATAACAAATCAAAAATTTAAGTAGAATGATTAATTTGTCAGCAAAATTTACAATAACATATCTATAAAATGTCTATTATTAAATTAAATAAGAAAAAAAATTTAATATCTTTAAATTCTTCAAGTTTTTTCTTTTTTTTCTTCAAAAATTAACAAATTACAAATCATTTTTTGTTCAAAAATTAAGACTTCTTTTGACAGCTGTATAAAGAATAATCAAATTATATATGACTTAAATTATAATTTTAATGACATACAGAACTATAAAAGAGCTATACAAACCTTTATAATGTCTAGACGTGGTTCAGATAAGTTTTGAAGATCCGAGTATAAATAACAAAGAGATTTCTGTAAATATGATTGTCTTTGCATGTACCTTTTCAAGGATTCTAAAACTTGAACTTGCGTAGCATAGCCAGTAACCTGATTCAAAAATTAAACACATGAAATGATGTAAGAATATCATCATATCATTTTTAAGTATGAAATATTTTACATCAAGTTAAGAATGATAAGATTAGCTGTGCAAGAGTAACAAACACAAATTCCTTATTGGCATTTTGTGTCAGAATTTACAAATAGATCTTAACTCCAATATAAATGTCATTATTAATCAAAGATAAAGCACGTAAATCCTATTAAAAAAAAAATTTAAAAAACATGTCTTAAAATACACTATTATACTAATATATACACTTGTGCTGACATAAGCTTCGATTTTAGACATTTTATACTTTTAATAAAAATGGTAACAGTAAAAAAATGTTCATATAAAACTCCATTATGTAGATTTAAATGTACAGCTACTTTTCGACAATCTAAAGAAATTAGAATTAAATTATTATTCAAGTAATACAAGTTTCAACAATTGTGAAGTTTTACAATGAAATATGAACAGAATGAGGTGATAAAACATAAAAAGATTATAGTAATGTTATCTTACCACAAGCTTTGGATTGCAAGATCTGGAAAACATATCATCTTGACAAATGTCATTTTCCATTAAACCAAGGAATTTTATTTTCAAGTGATTGGATAAGAATATTCTGAAACACAAACCCAAATTTATTACATTTTTCACACATTATTTCAAAATAGTTATAGTTTGCTTAACCCTCTCAATGTTAATCTTGGCTTTTACAAAACTTTTAACTAGTGATTTTCCTGCATGAAAAAAATGGTTTTCATATCAATGAATGAATAAGTAATACATAAAAAAAAAATTTACTAGAGAATTTTGTTTAGGAATCTAATACTTGGAAGTTTAACAAATATAATTAAAAGAGCTGTTTCAACAGCTAGGATAGAAATTTTTAAAAAACTATCACCAGGACTAGTAATTAAAAAATTTCATTATTCTTCACACATGTTTCTTGATCCATCTGCCTGTGTTTATTTGATTAAAAAAATTATGAAACAAAATAAATGGAACAAATAAAAAAGTAAAAGTTTTACATTCTAATTATTCGAATAAAGTTTCATGTAAATCAAAACTTAATCAATATGCTTCACTAAACAGGCTAATTTTATATATATTCCCTAAATAGATTATTAGTTTTAATAGTAAAAGTTTTAAAAAAAATTTTATTAAAATAAAATTAGATTTTTTTAAAAAAATTATAAAGAATGTATAATTTCAACAATTATGATGAAGTAATGCCATTTAGTGACAAAAACAGACCAAACTAATTAACGAAAAACCAAATCAACGTATCATTTTTTGATATTCAACTGACAAAAGATCAATTCTTAACTCAGGAAACTGTTAAAAAAAATTTTATAGCAGTCCAAACAGGAGTTAAGCCCCAGGCCAACTGTTAATTTTAAGCCCTGGAGATTCAAAGCCTAATATCAGATCTCCAAAAAATAAAAACCCACTTTCAATCAGGTATACAGACCTAAAAATAACCACTCGCCGCAAGTAAACAACAAATTTCAGATTTAATTTAAATAAACAACCAATCACTTTTCCCCAAACTTTTTTTAAAAATCACTTAATGATAATAGTACATCAATAGGTATAATCAACATACATCAGACACAGTAAAACAGAATTTTTATTAAAATGTCCAATGTCCCCATTCAAAACTTTGTTCCTTAAATTTGTGGTGAAAATATTCCATCCATCAATCAACTGTGGTGAAAAGATTCTGTTAATTTCTGATTAAAGGATTCATGTGGAAGGAGAATTCTCTAACAATTCACATATTTAAAAATTGTAATTTTGACATTAAATGTATTTTGCCACCCCAAATATTATTAAATAAAGTTCTTTAAAGTCATTATGTTTAACTAAATTTTGTCACATGTTTATATTATTTTTATTGTAGAATTATCTTTTATAGTCATAGATTTCTTTTCTAATTTGAATTTTTTTTAAAAAATATAATTTAATCCAAGCAAAAAGTGGCCATTAATTTAAAAGGACCAACCGACTCATCAGGTTTGAGGAAAAAGTAGCCACTAAGTTATTAGAGTTTAGTCACTAGACCACAGGCTACTAACTGAAAGCTCAAATTTTCACGTCAAGGTGTGTACGATGAGAAAAATAAAACTGGTTTATAAGTAAGTAAAACCCAATAAAAACCCACAGAAATGGATTTTTATTGAGAATAACTCCCTGGAAAAATAAGGTGAAATGTAGGTCATCATATACTCGATTGAAAAGGATGAAAATTTTAGGCTCGAAAAATTTAACAATCAAGTTAGAATTTAAATATAAAGAAAGATTAACAGTAAACATATGTAACAAAATTAATGCCTCCATATAACATAGATAACACTTACTTTAAAGAATTAATGTCAATATTACTATTTCCAGATATATCTAGTGATTGTAACTTTGGCAAACTGTTGGGATTTTCTATAAATTCACACAATTGTGCTTTTGTAATTGTAGCTGAACCCATAGGTATTTCTAAAATCTGCAAATGATCATCTTTATCTTCTGATATATCCAGGTGCTGTAATTCGTAAAGCTTAAATATAACTGGCAATGATTTGGAGTTATATATACCTAAACCATAAAGATTTAAATATTTTAAACGTTCTTTGCACTTTTTTAAAGGAGTTATGTCCGAAACCTTGGTTTTCGATATATTCAAGCTTTCTAAACATTTTAAATAGTCCGCTACAATTTCTAACCCTTGACTGTTGAAATCAGTATTACTCACATCCAAAACACGTAGACTTTCAAGCTTAGACAAAGCGATGACGACACGAACTTTTTCACTGTTTACAAAGCTACTATTAGACACATTTAATATACGAAGATTTTTTAAAGTCCACTCATCTAAACAACCAATTAATTCATTAACAGTTACGTTAGTAAGTTTAATCACAGCAAGTTCCGAAATTTTATGAGATCTCAAAATACGCAAACCTTTGGTAGTCAGTTTAGAAGCATTTTGAATGTAAACTTGACTCAATCTAGTTACAGACGAATCAAAAATCGTCAATAATTGGTCAGTGAACGTTTGCTCGTCAAATTTTTGAAACAACTGCTGGGATAGAGCAGGCGGAAAGCACATGAAAGGATTGTTGAAAACATATTTTAATGTATTAGCATTAAGATCTTCAATTGTAGAACACACAGAGCTAATATTTTGACAAATAAAGTTAAGACACAATTGTTGCAATGTTTCTGGCGATTCATACATTTCATCAGAATTTGGAACCCATAATATTAAAACCTAATCAACTTTGACTGACACACGAAAAAAATAAAAATTTAAAACATTAAGAAATTGTTTTCATATGTAAACAAAAGAGCCAACTCCAGTTTCAAGTTGAAAATCTAAACTGCAATTTTCTTCTTAGGGAAATATCTGCTTCAATTTCAAACTGTTCGCTTTGTTTGCACTTCATTAAGCGATTGCGCATCTAAAAATACTTATGAACACCTAAAATAAAATATTTAATCAAACATTACTATCACATTCAAACGACTGAACAGTCATAAGCACGAAAAGAAAACAAGATTTTTTTTAACGAAATCACTGTGACTTTGTACTTGTTCCAACTTGTACTAGTTTCAATACCCGTTATTTCTATTTGGGGCAATTTCCTTCGTCATTTTTTTTATTTTAGTGTTAAAGTATAGTTCGAGGAGCTATATAAACTATCTATAAAACTAAATAAACTTTTGTCTTTCTAGATTCTTTGTTCAAAATTTATAAATAAGTATCATTTTTGAAATTTTGTCTCAGGTTCAGTTTGTGATCAGGTTGACAAGTGAGAACATTGCTTGAAAATTTTTTTAGTACGTTGAGACATCTCTACTCGATTTATGTTTTGTAATTGCTGTGGATTTTGTTGTTTATTTTACTTATGTGCTGAATGCTGTGCTAGCATTGATTGCTTTGGAAAGTGTTAATAGGCATGAAATTTAATAACCTACAAATTAGTTCCACGAAAGCATAAAATGTTAAAATGCCCCCTAAGGTGTCCAAAAAAGTTGCAGGAATAATCTTGAGAAGTAGAAAAACCATTATGAAGGATGGTTTTATAGTAAGTTGAGAAGAACCTTTTCAACTGTATTGTTTCTTCTTTATATAAACAAATTCTGTTTTATTACAGTATTCGAAGGCATGTCTTAAAAGTTACAAATAAAATGGAACAGTCTTAATAAAATTAAATTCATTTTTCTTTATAATTTTTTTTATTAAAAACGCGATATCTTAACTAGTTTTTCCCCACCTCCCGAAGTTTATACATTAATTTTATAAGTTTCTAATCGGATTACGGCGACAAAAACTATTTTTTCTGCCTATTAAGCATACGAAGATTATTTATTTAGGCGTCGTTTTCTTTTAATATTGTTTAAATTGAAATATTACTTCGAAATTTAAGGAATAATTATATATAGCACTAAATATTTTTTTTAATATGCCTAGTTCTTAAATTGTTATGAAAATAATTGTGCTTTAAACTTTTCCTTAACGTATCCAAGTGATAGCTTACTTCATATTTATTTTTTATTTGGTGTTGTTAAATATTAGATAATCAGCAATAATTTACTTTTTTACTTGTCTAAAAAAAATTTCATTCACATTACATGAGGAAGTGATTCTTCAATCTTGTTTAGAATTTTTTTTGCTGTTAAATCAGTAGAATTTATTATCATACAAAGCAATGGTACTCAGAATTATTATTTATTTTACATCTTAATCTCAATGTATTTTTAAGGTAAACAAATAAAGACCAAGGAAATTAGGCTCCTGAAGGCCATTGTAATTTGAAATAATAAAAATTAATGAAACATCTCAATCTTTCATACTTATATTATGCCTTATTGATTACTTTATGAAAGTATACATTTTATCTCTCTGACTTTAAGAACATAATTTGAGTGATATAAAAAAGTTATAAAACTTTAATTTTATTTTTTCATAACTTAATGCTTCTGCTATAAAAATAAAGTATAAAATTTATTAATTAAAGGTTCTTTTTAAACAAAATATTTTACAGATGATTTACTGAATAATTAAATTTAACACTAATTCAAGTAATAAAAGAAATGGATATTTTGCAACAACAAAAAAATTTATTTATCCTTTCTACAGTGTATTAAAGTTCTAACCAGAATTTAAATAAACATTAATGCCTATAGCATTAATAAAAATCATTTGTATTTAGTTATTTCAAGTTTTAGAAACTTGTATTTAAATATTTTAAGTAAAATAACGATTACGTCAATGCATTATCAGTTCTGTTATAAAGGATTTTAAATAGTGAGAGGAAAAGGAAAAAAAAAAAAAATTTCTAAGGTAATAAATGGTTTTAAGATAATTACACTAACATTTTCCCATATATATAATTCTAAAAAGCATCCATTAAGGAAGAAAAAAAAAATATTTTAAAGTATACTTTGAAAATTTATAAGTGATCTAAAGTTACTAATGTTTTAAATTTAACAAGCTATGTTTCATTTAATTTATTATTTTGACAGTTTACCCATATTATTCTAAAAGTCGAAAGGGTATTAAAATCAGTTTAACAGTTTTGTTCTTACTACAAAAGAGTAAAAGAAATTGAACTGTTGTTGTTGACATATGCCTGTTTAGGCAGAGGGGGTGCAATAGTTCTTGTTTTCCAGTGGTGCCGTCTATGGCCAAGAATTCGACTTCTACCACACCATGCATCACACCAGTTTATGGGGCGGTCCCATTCATTCATCCACAGATGGTAATTTAGACCTGAATCAGAGAACGATCAATCTCCAATCCAGTACCCCCAGAAGTTTTGATTTGTTAAGGGAACATGGAGGACTTTTGCGACTCGGCAGATTTAACGTGCATCAGTCACTTTACTATCCAGGGAGTCTTCGACCGGCGGGGTTCGGACATGGACCCAGCGCCCTTAGATTTAGAGGTTGGGCAGCTCTGACGAGCAGGGCACATGGACCAGAGGTCTATTGTACCCAAACCCTAGTCGTGATTAGCAAGAAAGCCCTATAGCTGAAATAAAGTTCAGCAAGCACCTTATAAGAACATCTTGCAGTTCCCAGGCATTGACGCAATGCTGCCCTAGATGCTCAAATCTTTGAGCAGACTAGACATCACAAAGTATGTGTCGTGATGTCTCTTCTTCTAGATGACATCCCCGACAAAGAGAATTGGATTCTATTCCCATAATGTTTAGCTGTCTCCTGAGGATAAAGTGATTAGTAAGAAGACCTATGATCTTCCTTATACTGTTTCTATTAAGCTTTAAGAGCTCCTTAGCTTGTCTGTGACCGTCAGCAGCGCGCCATTGCTCATGGGCAATCTTGCCGTAGAGCTTAAAAATGGTTGCCCTAAATGAGGAGGAAGAAATTCCCAGCGCAGGTTCTGGGCCCCAGAAAATTGCATTGGAGCCAGCCCGTGCTGCTTCATCAGCTAGCTCATTTCCACCAATACCCATATGTTCTGGTACCTAATGCAGGGATACCTTGTTATGAGCAGACCGGTCACAGAGGACCGAGAAGCATTCCCACACTAACAAAAAGGTGAATTTACACCTTGACAGTGATAGGAGAGCAGCCTGACTGTCAGAACAGATGCGGATAGTCGTATTTTGATATCCCTTGTCTAAGCATAACTTGCAGCACAAGATAATGGCATAGACCTCAGCCTGAAAAACGGTGGCATAGTTTCCCAGGGGAAAGTGAAGTTTAGTACCGTCATTGGAGAAATAAATTCCTGCTCCTGATTTGGCACCAATCTTTGAACCATCAGTGTACCATATTAGGCATTAGCCTTTAAGCCACCGAGGAGAATTAAACCATTCATCTCTAGTAGGAAAATGGATCTTGAAGGGCTTGTGAAAAGCGTATCCTAGTGACATATAGTCACTAGGCATAATAAAAGAGGATAAATCCATCACTTGTGAAACAAGATGACAAGTGTTTGGAATACTCTTTCCATAGGCCAAGGTACATAAGACGCTTTACGACTGTCTGAGCTTCAAGTTCAATGGAAGAAGCCCAAGTAAGCTCTCTAGAGCAGCTGTAGGAGTGGTCCTGAGACAGCCTGACAGGGCTACACAGACCATTCTTTGTAGTCTGTTAAGATTAGACCTTGCGGAGCTCAATCTAGTCTTTGACCACCAGACGATTGTGCCATAAGTGACCCAGCGCCCTACTGACCAGGCTATCCCGGCCCAATTGAACTTGATTGCACAGTTCTAGATATTTCATTTTTAATTTGTAACACAACTTCAGATTATTTTAAAAAATTTAATTTGATTTTATGAAAATTAATTTTCTTGATATACATTTTAAAGAATTTCTTATTAGTATGAAAGCCTTCTATATTTAGTACCCACCTACTGTAGGTAATTACTAGGTAATTTTTTTTTTCTGTTTTAAAATATTATAAGGTTTTATTTTTTCAAAACAATTATAGCTTGTTTTAGATCTTTTATGTAGTTTTGGGTTGTAGTAAGATAATGAAAAAATAATGATTTTTTTTTTGTTATAGTTTTAACTATTTCATAACTATTATTTCATTTAGTCTTCAGGTATTGGAGAACCAAGTATATATCATGCATTGGTGGTAATATTTTTGGAGTTCTTTGCATGGGGTCTCTTAACATCACCAATGATAACTGTAAGTATATTGTCAAGATGTGTTATTTTTTAGAAATTTCAATGATTTCTTATGTGAAATGATTGTGTGAATAATTTGAAACATTGTGATGATTTAATTTTTGGTTTACTTTTCCCTTAACTAGAGATGTAACAAATATTCAAAAAAGTTTTTTATTTTTTAATTTGAATTGATTTGACTAAGATTATTTTAAAATCTTATTATTTACTATACATTAATAAAAATAGTTATTGTGTATATTTAAGTTCTAAAACTTGCAAATTTGTGTTCTGATAGACAAATGGAAAAACGAAATTTGAAGAATTGAAAATAGATTACTTGATACTGAACCATGAGTTTTGTACAGATGATTTATTTTTTTTTAATTTTTAAAAAATTATATTTGAGAAAGTCAATTTCATCATTTTTTCACCACTTTTTATTTTAAATATTAAGAATACTTTTGTTTTGCTTTTTTTCTTTCTCCTTTCTCTTATTTTCTGTTCTTATTATAGCTCAGCATTGTAACTGAGCATTTCTAATAGATTTATTTTTTTTCTTATTTTTTCCTGTAGGGTAAAACAGGCAGCAACATAAATGTGTCAACAATAAAGTTATCTTTTAAGAACAAAGAACAATTTTTTTCTATCTTTTGATTTTTTTTGTGAACTTTTGTTTTATATCAACATTTTTTATTATGACAGCATTTTCTTAAAAGTGTTTCTTATGAAAGTTATCCTGCTGTTTTTTTTCTTCAAATTCAATTAAGTTAAATTTATATTTTGTTCTGAATTTTTCATTAATACATTAATAATGATTTTTGGTTTCTTTCTAGCTTTTTATTTTTTAATAAAACATGGCAATTAAGAGGGGTTAAATTAGACTTTATTCTTTTTTCTTCACTTTTTCTTCAAAATATGCCAATTGGAAAACTGCAATGCTGAGTTTTAATCTGAACTTATCTATATTTTATAAGCATCCTTGAACAGCCGACCCAATTTTGGGTAAAGCAATTAAATTTAAAAAAGCGATTTGTCCTTTCTCATTTTTCCTGAAATCCGGGTTAATGACTGCAATAAAAATACCAAGAAAGAAAATAAAAGTATAAAAAATATAGAAAGTAGAAAGAAAAATTAAAGAGAGAAAAAGAAAAGAAAAAATTTTACAAAAGGAAATTTTTGGACATAGAAGGAAAAAAAAAGACAAATTCGAGTATTGTGCTATTAAAGTGATAAATATGAAAGGTTAATAATAAATAAAGTGAAGTAAGACAATACTGAAGTCTTGGACTTCAGAATAACAACTGCTGTGTCATTTCTTATTTTATTTTGTTTTCAAACAGGGTAAACAATACTCAAGTTTAATTTTAGACTGAAATTTTTCCAGTAGAACTATTTTTTGTATTATGTGTTTTACATTTTAACTTACAAATTTTTAAAAATGTTTATAAATTTTTATCATGATTGAAGCGTTGACTTAAATTTGTTTTTATGATGAGGAATATTATGGTGAAAAAACTTAGTTGTGATCTTCAAACAAGAGATTTGGAACTGAAAAAACTGTTAAGTCATAAAAACTGTTGAAAATGAAAATCTTAAATTTGCTGATAATGTCACTGCATATTTTTAATTGTGTTAAATTTTTACCATGAGTTTAAATGTGTATGTTTCTTTATAATTCATATTACTTTTATATATTGTTAAAATTACAAATTTTATTCTTTTCATTTTAATTGTGCTTCTATCAGAGGGAAAATTTTGCAAATAGATAATAATTTTTAAAATTTTTGGATTATAGTTAAAATTTTTCAGCAAGGGGGGATGTAACATAAAAAGCTTAAATAAATCTTTTTATTTTATTCTTTTCTGGAAATCCTTTTATTTTATTACTCTAATCGAAACACTATCTCACAGTTTTAAATTTACATCCTGTCCTTAACTCTATTTTTGGCTCAAGCATGCATTAATTAAAAACTGGACATTTCCCCCTTTGCTCTTTGTGGGAGTCGGACAACCTATTTAATAAACAAATTACAATCACTAAGATTTCCCTTATTCCCTAAAATGAAACATTTTACAGATTTACTTTGCAAGATTTTCCCTAACTTATAATGAAGAACACAATTTTTCTTGACCACTTTTATAGCTGATCTCTGTCTAATAATTAATTAATAAATTTTGTACCCTCCATCCCTGCCTAAGACCTGTTTTATTCCTTCTGCTCGGCAACGACGTTATATATATATATATATATATTTGTTACAACTTTTGAAATATTAGTGTTATTGCAGATTGCACTTCTTTAGAGGGTGCCATCTTTCGACCACCCTAATATTTATACTATTTTGAAATTTGAAAAAAAATAAAAAATTGCAGTGTTACTCCATTAATAAAAGTAAATTGAAGCCTTTTTTAATTTTTCCTAGTGAAAATAAAAATCCATTATTTTTTTATAATATATAAATTACTTACATCTTAAATTTTTAAATAAATCCTATAGCTGCTTATGTTTTAGTCAAAAACATTTTCTTTCATTGAATTCAATAAGGTGAAAAATTAAATCTTAACACTAAATTTGATATTTCTGCATTTTATACTTGTAATGATATTTCTATGTTGTTGTTTTTTTTATTGTGATTAGTTTGAAAAGTAATTATAGATTTTTATGTAATTTAATACATTTTTAGTTGAAATGGAAGGCCACATATTTTATACTCCTAAAAGAATAAAATTTACCATTGTAGATTATTTAGTTACAAAAGTTAATATATTGCTTTTAATGCATCTTTTCTATATTGAATACAATATAGTAAGAAACTACTGAAATATTATTATGCTGTAAAATATTTTTAAATATAAACTTGGGAGATAGTTATAAATAGTTATTTAGCATAAATGTCTATTTTTTATTATAATTATCTTTCCTTTTTTTAGGTGTTAAATGAAACATTCCCCAGTCACACATTTTTAATGAATGGTCTTATTGTCGGTATAAAGGTTTGTATATAAATCCACTTAGTCTTTTTTTTTGAATAGTTAAAAACTTTCTAAAATATCTACTTTACAATTTACATTTCATTATTAAAATACACACCAAATAATTATATTTGAGGTTCAATCTAGGAAGAAATAAGTGTGAAGACCCATCACAAAAATCTAAGCCTCAAAAAGCAACCCTTTTTTAAAATTTAAGCTAAAATTAAGCATCTATCATAAATTTAACTATATAAATGGATTTTTATATAAATGTTTTTGATATTTCATTTTGTTTGAATTCCTGCAACAAAGAAGTTAATTTTCATGCATATGAAACAATGCAATTTTATGTAACAAAAGTTCATTTAAATAATCTAAAACAAAAAGTAAATAACTTACAAGAGAAGAATGTGTGATGTACTTTTTCAGTATTTAAATGTTCATGTAGTATTACATAAGTGTGTTTTTAGTAATAAAAAAAACTATATTGTGTTGAAATGAAACCCCAGTAATTGACAAAAATAATTTTTGGCCAAATGCCATTTTTTTTCCCCCTCAAAATTTCAAAAATAGGTCCCTTTAAAGAAATTATAGATTGATGCTTGTTATTTATATTGAGGTGAATGATTAAAAACAAATTGTTAGAAATTATGGTTTAATATTTGTAAGTTGTTTCAAATAATTTTACAAGAAAAGTTTATTTATAGCGATACAAAATAAACAATTCTAATCTGAGTTTATTTTGTTATTTCTAGGGTCTTTTATCTTTTTTAAGTGCCCCTTTAATTGGAGCTTTGTCAGATGTTTGGGGACGAAAGTTGTTTCTTTTACTTACTGTATTCTTTACATGTGCTCCTATTCCACTGATGAAAATTAATACATGGTTTGTATCACTTTTTCTAATTGATCTTTTTCACATTAAAAAAAAATATTTACTGTCATTATATTAATGTTTTGAACTGTGGATACTCTTGGAATTAAGTATGTTACTTTCTGTAATAAAACTTTATTTGTGATAAACATTTTTCTCTTTATTTTCTTATAACTCAAATATTATAAAAAAAATTTATTGGAAAAAGATTCCTTCTTGGATTTGCTATTTCAAACCTCTTTTTAATCTTACTTTCATTTCTTTCTTATATTTTTCCTTCTTTATTTTTGTGATATTTTTTAATACTTTTAAAAATAACCACACTGCCTTTAAATTTTGTATTGTAAACTTTTGATACGCTATGAAAACTTATCAAAGAAAGCTTTGAATCCATGGAAAATCATTAAGGTCAGGTTTTAATAAATTAGAATTTTTATTAAGGAAATTGATGATTAATGTTTTGATTTAATGAAATCTTTCAAGCTTATTTGTTTTGTTTTTTGTTTCACATGTTTTCCTCTTTTTTATTTGCAATTGATTGCTTGATATTTTTAATCACAGTTACATAGCAATCTAACAAACAATATATATGAGGATTTTGTATAAATATTGAGAAGAAAACTTTCTCGGTTCTATACTTTTTTTAGAGGGCAATAAACAAAGTTTGATATAATACAAAATAGCAATTGAACAAGGTTTTACTATATCATATAGCTGTATGAATATAGTATGACTAGTTTTTTTTTTAATAGCTTAATATGAACCAACTTCAATTTTTTTCTATACATTCTTGCATAAAACTATTTCTCTATAAATAAAATTTTATGGTGCTAGTTTAAAAAGCAAGAATTAATTGAAGGATGATTTTTTTAATGTTTTAACTCAGAAATCACCAATGGGAATTTGTCTTGTGTTGGATTAAAAATCCAGGCTCTTTGTTTGGTACTTCAAATTTTCCACTTATTATTATTTATTTTTTTATGTTATGAAAAAGGAATCAGAGAATTGTGTTATTATTTAGCTAGATTATGGTCAGAGTTATTGATAATTTTAATTCATTTATTTATTTATTTATTTTTAATAATTATCAGTTTTTTTATATGCTCTATATTTATGCTTCCTCATTCGTAATGTGTTGTTTTTTGTGTGTAGGTGGTATTTTGCAATGATTTCAATATCTGGAGTATTTGCTGTGACATTTTCCGTTGTTTTTGCTTATGTTGCGGATGTGACTGAGGAGCAAGAAAGAAGTGCTGCTTATGGATTAGTGAGTTTTTTTGTTTTTTTACATTCGTTTTAATTGCATTTAATCCTAAGAGCTAAAATATAGCCTCTGTGTGATTATTTGTATTCCGAAATGTTTCTAATTTTATATACAATAACTTGCAGGTGTCTGCAACGTTTGCAGCTAGTTTAGTCACCAGTCCAGCCTTAGGCGCATACCTGGGAAAATTATATAATGACAATTTAGTGGTTGCATTGGCTTCTGCCGTAGCCATCCTGGATGTTTTTTTCATACTAGTGGCTGTACCAGAATCACTGCCGGAAAAATTCAGGCCTGCCTCATGGGGTTCTCCAATATCTTGGGAGCATGCTGATCCCTTTGCAGTATGTATAAAGCTACTTTTCTTATTTGCTATTTTTAGTGTATAAGGTCTAATGATTTTCCAAAATAAAATTATGGCAATGGTAAGAAAAAAAGCTAATAGATTAGACAATTATGCAGTTAAACTAAAATAGCTCTAATTAGATGCTACATGTGTTTTGCAAAAGTAGATTTTTTTATTATTATTATTAATTTTAGGTTATTAGGAAAATATTAACTATATCCTATAACATGCAATTTTTTTTCCATATTTATATAAAAATCAATTTAAAATTGGCATTTCATTCTAAATTTTAGCACAGAATCAGGATTGCCACAGGTGACTATTTGTAACTATATTCGTCCCGAGATGACTATAACAACTTTTTTTTGCCTAAAAACGATAAGAAATCGACTATTTTCAGAAAAAGGAGACTATTGTGGGACTTTTCTGTACTCCTAGCGAAGTTTTCTTAACATAAATTACGTTGACAATCTGCAGCCCAATGGGAGCTTCTAAACACAATTAATTATTTTTTCTTAAAAAATAAAAAATGGTGAAAATTTTAAATGGCAAATTTGAGTCATCACTTTTTAATGAGCTCAATTTCCACAGATTCCATTGTAAGTCAATTTTGTTTCAAGATCGTCTTTTTCAACGGTTATTGCGACGAAATTCTGCATGATTTTTAAAAAAAACAATTTTTGATACCATATTACGATGCGTGAATTTCGAATTCGAGCAATCACTTTTCACAATGTATGCATGTATATATTTGCTCAATCAATTATTGATAAAAGGAAAAAAATTTTAGTCGAATTATGTTTTTTTTTTTTTAATGAAAAAGTATTTAATTTTCTGCAAATGTACTAATTTTTTTCATATAAAAATTCAGTGCTGGAACACTAACGTTTATATAAAAATTATTACATTTGCCACCAACTTGACTAAATGGATCATAGTATATGACAATTAAGTCATTTAATAAAATTTTAGTCATATTGTTTAAAAAATTTTGTTCTTAGTTAGGCAACTATTTTCATAGTTTTCAGCAACTATTTTAATGCTTTAGTCTGCTAAAAGAGATAACTTTGTTCATTTCTTTCTGTGCCAACTCTGTATTGTAAATCTATGTTGTTTCTTGATTGATTTTTCAACAGTTATTGCTCTGAAATTCTGTATGGTTTCAAAAAACCCAAAATTTTTAATATGACACTACTCTGTGCGAGTTTCGCATTTGAGTAATAACTTTTTGACTCACATTATTTTTGCCAATTTCATTATAATTCCAAGTGATGTTTCTAGTGTTTTTTTTTGGTATTTATAGCTGACAAATTCCATGCGGTTTTTAAAATAGTGATACATTTATTAGGACTTGTGAGTTATAAATCGTGCATTTAGTTAATAACTTTTTGACATGCTTCATTTTTGCCAGTTTCATCATAAATCGGAAAATTTTTTTGATTTCCTTAAAGGTAGTTATTGCTATGCTTTTGCACGTGATTTTGAAAATCCCTTATTTTCATTACAATATTATTACAACATGCGAGCTTCAAATCGTGCATTTATATAATTCTTTTTTGAAGCGCTTTGCTTTTTTATGTATTCCCACTTGGTTTTAAGAATTTTGAATTTTTATTACAACTTGCACATTTTAAATCACGCATTTAAATAATTACTTAATAAAACGCCTTATTCGTGCTGAATATATTCTGTGCTGTTTGACCAGCTACATAGTTAATGTGCAGAAATATATTTCCAATTTATTATTTCTGATAAAAGCTATGTAGCTTATGCAAATTTATGAAAGTTTAGATTGCTTAAATGATATAAGAAATAAAAGGAAAAAATAACTGCATAGTTTTTTATGTTGTTCTAATATTAATATATGAGTTATATAAATTCTATTTTATGATTTTTTTATAGCAATTAAGGAAAATGGGAAAAGATAAAATGATATTGATGCTTTCTATTGCTGTTTTCCTGTCATACCTACCTGAAGCAGGCCAATACTCTTGTTTTTTTGTTTATTTAAGACTTGTAAGTTTTAATGTTAACAGTCATTACTTTTAATACAAAATGCTAAGCATTTTATGAGCAATTTATAATAAAATTATTGACTTATTTTCATATAATGAGAAATATAAAATTAAAACAACATTTTATAATTTTAAGTATCAGTGTTATAACTGCAGGAATTATTAAATATATGAAATATGTTATATCTGACAAAGTAAAAACAGAGATTTGTGAGTAGGGCAGTGAACAAGCATCTCTTCTCAATTGTAGTCTTCATACCCAACTACCATATTTCATGTGTTCTTGACCACTTCAAGTATCACTCTAATTTCCTACATTCTAAAGAATTGTTTGAGTGAATTGATTCTTTTTGAATTCCATAAATTATTTGAAGGACTGATTCCCTAATAATTTTTGGCATGTAAAGGGTGGCATGTAAATGTAAAGGGTGATTGTCGATGAGGTCAAGAACTCGTGGTCTCAAAACCAGGAATTGAGAAAAAATTTGCATATGTCAGAAACTGTAATGCAGAAAATATAAAATTACTACTAATCTTTTGAAAGTTGTTTCCCGGTGTTTAATTCTTAATACACTAGAATTCTGGATCTACTTATTAATATGTAATAGGACCATTTTTTATGCAATGAAAATTGCTTAGGTTTTAAAATGCGATGTTTAGATGAAAAAAATAAAGAAAAGGTATTTTGTAGGATTCACTTCAATATATAATCTTTTTGTTTTGATTATGGATTAGATCATTTAGATTGAAAAACTGAGTCAAAATTAATTTTAAAATCCAATCGTTGAATGCCCTAAAATTTTTGCTGTTCAAATATTTTACTTGCATTAGAGAACTGAAGTTCTTTTAAAAAAACTTTTTATTATTTTAAGCTTTGTGATATTAAAAAGTTTATTAAATTTCTTTTTTAATTTAACCTTTTTCAATAAACCAATGAAATAGTATTAAAATGCTAATTTTAATTTAACTATTTATAGATAATGGGTTTTTCTGCTGATGAAGTAGCCTTGTTTATTGCTGTTGTTGGACTCTTATCCGTTATAGCTCAGGTATTTAATAAAATAATTATCTGCTGCCAATCTTTTGAAATTATTTTGCAAATTAGAATAAATTGCATACTTAGTAAAAAATCCCTTTTAGAAATTGTAAATACAAAATTTAAATAATATGTCTTCTTTTTTACTTTTAAAAGTTTTCAAATGTGAATTTCTTTGAATGTATATACAAAATAATTACGTAGTAATAAAGTGTTTTTCTTTTTTACGAAATGAATGAATAACAAAAATATCTTTTTAATAAATTTATTATTTTAATGCTTTTTGATATGAGAAAAGAAAGTTCAAACAACTTTGTATGTGACTTTTATTGAAGATGGTTCTCCTGAAATTTTTAATAATTATGTTAACTTTTTGGTTATTTTAAATTATAAAGAAAATTCCTTTTAGTACCAGGCATACATTTTTCTGTAAATTTGTATATAAATATATTTTTTGGTATTAATTTGATCAACCACTTCTTATCAGGGTTCGGGATTTTTCTGATTTTTTTAAAAAAAAATAAATAAAAAAAATCGGATTATTTTGATTTAAATCGGATTTTTTTTATTTAAATCAGATTATTTTTTTTTATTCAAATACACTATAAGAGCTTTAATTTATGATTAAAAAAACTTTATAAATGTTTAAACAAAATTAAATTAATATTAAAACTATATTATAACAATATAGAAGCTCTAACTTACTAAAATAATTTTTCATTATAATGCATAGCGACCATTTTGATACAATGGCATGATTGAAATTAAAAGACAAGATAAAATAGATAATTTAAAGAATACTATTTTAGCTAGTAACACCAAGTTTCAATTAGCACGCCATAATTTTAATTTAAAATTGTGATCTCTTTTTTTTTCTCATGAATTATAAAACAGCAAAATAAGTGCAACAGATTGTGTTTATAAATGTTGTCATTCATCAAAAAATAAGTATTCAATCTATATATTTTTATGTTAAAATATTCATTTTTAATCCTATATCAAAATACATAAGGTAAGCTAAAAAACATTTTTAAAAAAATCTATGTACACATTGGAATCTTTTTCACAAAAGAAAATCTGATAATTTCAAAGATACCATAAACATATTATGGGGGAAAAAAATACCAGTTAATAACCCTACTGCTTCAAATAGACATTGAAAGGGAAGAATGGCACTATATCAGGAAAAAAATATCTGAACTCATCTTTTTTTTTTCTTTCTATTTTTGGCACATTAATATCTTTTTAATATAACCTCAAGCTTTAGAAATATAGAAATTTCCATCAATAAACTATAATGTAGATTTGAATTTCATGCTTTTTTAATCAAAAGGTAGAATTTTAATTAACATTTGCTTTTTGAAAAAAAAGCATGTTTATTTACTTTCTACAGCTATGCAAGTCTATATTAAGACAGCATTAAATATTTACTTTAATCTGTACTTTCAATGTTAAGAATCAAAAGATTTTTAAACATGTAATTTCAAATGTGTTTAACACACACCAAGAAAGAAAGTAAAGAACTAAAGTTCTTTAAGAAAGAACTAAAATTAATCAATGCAGCAATTTATTTAAAATAAATTTTAAAACTAAGAAAAGAAAATAATAAAAGTATCAATAATTTAAAGCACTGTTTTTTAACTTTTAAAATCAATATAATATATATATAAAAATCAGTTGATTTAAATCAATGATTTTTTATAAAAAAATCATTTGATTTTAATCATGATTTAAATCAACGAACCCTGCTTCTTATCTTTCCGATTTGTACTACTAATTTTATATATTCGGAGCAATGGCTTCAAAAATTACGTCACAAAGGGATGACTTATAGTAGAGAGAGAACAATCCGGCACTGCAATATGGTCTATAGTTTGTCTACAGAAAGAACTCCCCTCGCAAAGCCTAAGGCAAGGTAAACAAGAAATAGGGCATTTCTAAAAGGAGAGCTTTCTCCCCCAATTCCATTTCTCTAGGTGATCCAAGCCAAAACCTGAATTAAATATTGACCCATCACATGAAATAGTTAAACCTCGTAAACATTATCTCTGCCACTGTTCCAAATGAAGAGGTGAATTCTTTCCATATACAGACTATAGTCCATTTCTGACAACTAATTTTAAAATATAATCCTAAAAACCAAGTGAATCTAATCATTATTTGCGTTGTTAATTACAAACAATTCTAAATTTCTTTTTAAAAAATTTTAACTTTTTTTTTATAGGCTATCAATATAAAAGGGAACCTTTTTAAATATATTTATTTTTTACAGACTGCATTTTTAGCAATGTTAATGAAAACGATTGGAGCTAAACATACTATAATGGTTGGATTGTTATTTGAAATGTTACAACTTATGTGGTATGGATTCGGTTCAAGGACATGGTGATTATTTTTTTATCTTCCTACTTAACTTTGAAAACAATTTTCACTTTTGAACATTTTTATTAAAATATATTACCTTTATGATCAAGTTTTTTTTTAAATGTGTAATGAAGTAGAACACAGTGTAAAAATGTACAAACAATCTAGTTTACAAAAAAAAGTGATTGTTTAACTTTAGATCAACACTAGATAATACTAAAAATCTTTTTTCTATGCCTTGTCAAAGTTGATAGTACTTAATATAGTTAAAAATTAACATTTCTCTTTGTAAATTACATTGTTTCTTCCTCTTTTTATACATTATATTCTATTTTATTATAGTGCACTGCAAATATACTCATTTTGTTATGTATGCAAATATTTATTGAAATTTGTTTACTAACATATTTTTACTGGGGATGCACAACCAGTTTTAAATAAATTGTTGAACAATGAATGAACAAAACAACAAAAAAAACATCTTTTACAATCAAAACAATTTCTTTTTAACATCAAAAACGTAAAAGTCAAACTCATATATCTGCACTTTAGAATTTTAATGATTAATTTTAAAAAAAATAATAATTATTTAAAGAACAATCATAAATTTTTCTTATGCTTGTTATGTATTTTTTGGGCTAAATAATGGTAGTGATTGCACTGCTGTTTGAAAACCTATCTAGCTTTTGGGAGCAGGCTGTGCTCCTCTATTTTTTACAATCTAACCAAAAATTTTATAAAAGACCACAAAACTAAGTTATTAGCTATCTAAATTTTGTTATTGTTTTTAGGATGATGTGGGCTGCTGGGGTTTTAGCATCTGTATGTAGTATTACTTATCCTGCCATCAGTTCTTTTGTTTCCACACATGCCGATGCCGATAAACAAGGTATTTGCCTCTTTATGTTGTAAAATTCATTAAAAAAAATTGTACATATGGTCTTTAAAAAAAGAAACATTAAAAGAAAATGAGTATGTTATTATCTTGCTTATAGGTTTAGTTCAAGGCATCATCACTGGAATGAGAGGCTTATGTAATGGGCTGGGCCCAGCACTTTATGGATTTATATTTTACCTTTTCCACGTGGATTTAAGTGGAGATGTGAATGACAGTATACCATCAAATATCCATGGATTCATTCATAGCGTAAATGGAACATTGATAATTCCTGATGAACCTAGGGTAATGTTCTTGTTTTAAGTTAAATAGTTAATTATAGTCGTTTAACTGTCCCGGAACTCGGTTCAAAGTACAACCACTTTGCATTCTCGCACAAGAACCTATTTTCTCAGATGATAATGTACCTGCTACGGAAATTTTTATTCTAATTTGCTAACTAGCATATCAATTAAAGACAGGGTTAGAGAATTTTTGGTTTCTAAGTAGTTGTTTTTTTTTAATTGATTGAAACAAAGTTTTTTTTGGCATACTTAAAACAAATGGTTAAAAAATACTTTAAACACCACTACTAAATCATCAAAAAGCCTTTCATGGATATCTTTTTTAACTATTGTTCAATATTTTGAATAAAACTGTTCAATATTTTGAAAAAAAACTGTTTGGTTTTAACCAATGTTTAAACCAGCCAATCCTGGTTAAAGAGTTAATCCAGTCCTTTCAGTGCCGTATTTATTTTTAAAGGCATTAGTCTGCAAGTCTAGTCAGTATTAGTCAACAAAATCATCTGTAGTTATCATAAAATGATCATACATTTTTATATATTGGGACAATTAGGTACACATTATTTAATAATACCTTGTGTCATATTGGTTATCTTTGGGCTTAACATATTAGAGATTCGTCATAAGAGAATTAAATCTACGTCATTATTTTTTTTATTATTAAATCAAATAATTTTAAACAAATATAAACTGCAAAGAAAACATTATGGGTAATAAAATGAAAATCAGTGCAATAAAATATATTTTTATATCAATTTATAAGCATATGACATATCGTAAAGCATATGTACTGCTTTAAAAATTGGGATGCTGGGATAAAAACTGGCTACCGTAATTAGCAGTTACTAATTTACTATGAGGCATTAGCTTTGACTTTCCACATTAGGGAGAAATACATTCATCTCTTTTTCTTTTTTTTCAGCTATGTATTTATTGAAATTTAACCTTTTCAAGACTGATATCTAATTTTTTAAAGAGAAAGTTTTTCTTTTGGCAGCACATTGTTTTTTTTTTTTTTTTTTTTTTTTTTTTTTTTTTTTTTTTTTTTTTTTTTNTTTTTATCTGAACTCACTTCTTGCAGTTAGACACTAGGTCATTGATGTCCCACTTATCTTGTTGAGGGAAACATATGTTCTCCAGTATACAACATACCCTTGTAATGCAAAATCAGTAAACATGGAATCAAATTGCTGGTATTAAATATTTTTCTTGTTTTTTCAGCTTATACCTGGACCTCCATTTGTTTTTGGCGCGTTTTTAGTGATGTTGGCCCTATTAGTTGCAGCTTTTATTCCGGACAATCCAAGTTCCACTGTTGGAGTCTGGCCACCACCTCACCATTCTGATTCCTCACCCAGTTCCACCCCTCAACCTAACAAATCTAGTGATGCTTTTCATTTTGAAGTGATTCACAAGAGAAATGACGGATCTCAGCCTTTAATGCAAGACACCGAACCTTTATAGCAATCACTGCAAAGCCCATCATGGCATAATGGGGTCAATAAGGGAGAACCAGTCGAAGAAACTGTTGTTTGAAGTTGTGAGCAAATTCCACTGCACCTAGCTTTAAGAAATATATGTAAAATGCTCCCAATATAGGATCGGAAAGCTTCGAACTCAACAAAAATGGTTGTGCCTCAGCTGTTTGTGTTATATTCTTCCAAAAAGAATAATAAAAAAAAAGACATTTTTCAGTTTAGTCAGCTGAAAAGTGTTACATTTTAAATCATGACACGATAGGGGAAACACATTCCTGTGATTTTTTCTTTCAATTGTTGTATTTTTCTTTGGAATATAAATCGTGTTCGTGTCCTCTTTCTCTTTTTTTTCCACATTTTTTAGTGTTCATTTTTGTGATATTGAAAGTGTTTGTAGAAAAAGAATTCCTATTGAAATGAAGATGTATACATACAAAATATATTCACTAGCTGTTGTCCTTTTCAAAGTCTAAGTTTTAAATGCTGACTAGTGTGCTCTGTGCTTCCAATTTGCATTTTTAAATATAACTTTGAATGAAAATTGCATCAGGGCATCATATATACAGATACTTAAAAATGAATATTTTTCCTTATGATTTCATATTTTTAGAAGAATGAAAAACACACCTTTAAGCATATAGAAATGTCCTTTATAATTTAATAAAAAATAATTTTAATAGATTTTCTAAATTGTACTGTTTCTAACTTGTATTTGAGCTTCATGAAATTTTTTTTCTACCAGTATTACGTTTATTATATGCTATTGAATCCATTTTTTGGAGTTTTAGAAAATTATATAAACTGTACTTTTTTTTAATGTATTTACTCTTTTGAAAAGTAGGTTTAAATTAGATTTTTTTGTTAAATCAATAATTCAACGACTTTAGACTTGGACCATCTGTTAGAAAATAATTATGTACGTGGAATAAATGTTAAGCTAATTTTATTCATAAATGATGTATTTTTAAAAAATAAAAATAATGTTAATAAGATTTATTTTGGGGGCTGCTTCTGTAGACTGAAGTGCGATTAGAAACCAGATTTGTAATTAAGCTTTGGCTATCAGTCGCCATTAAAATAGTTTTAAAACATTCGTGTAGTACAGTGACAAGGCTAAGTTTCAGATAGTTAAAATCTAAAGTAGACAGCCGTGCAGAGTTTCAGATCAGATTCTTCCTCACAGCACTCAAACACATTAACCAAAAATGTAAATTTAATATCATAAAACAAGATCAATACAAAGTGCAGTGAAATATTAAAGAACAAAATAAAAATTAAGTCATTAGTGTCATTTTTACTGGCAAAATTATTGCTACATGTTTATTGGCTCACATTGATAAAATTACAGGCATACTAACTGTTATATATATTTATATTATATACAACATTTGTTGCAATCTAATATCTTATTTTGAAAAAAGTTGATTTGAAAACTGATAAATAATTTAAATGTTCAGTACTATAGAATAAATAAAAAGGACTTAGTTTAAAATTGCATGTAATTTGTTTTATTCCATTATAAGGTTCTTTTCCAAATAGAAGCAATATCAAAATTTCTTTGAGATTTTTGAGGAATTCCAATAAACTCCAAAATATATTAAAGATAGTTGGCATTTCTTTTAAAACTACTAAATTATAAGATGAAACTTACAGATTTTAGTATTAAAATTAACTGTTTAATATTTTATTGTGTGAATTATGGTATGAGAAATTGTCTTAGTATAGCAAATAATTGATAATTTTATTTCTAGTTCAACATAAGTGTTTACTTTATTTAGATTTTTCCTATATGTCTAAGGTTTTTTTTTAAAATTTAAAACTAATATCTTTATGAACTTTTAGTGGCATTAAGCTATTACTTTCTTTTTTTTAATCAACTTAATAAAATATTTTCTTCATAGATATGATTCATATTTAAAAATCTCAAAACAATTGTTAACCTTGGTCTTTCTCAAAACAAAAAAAAGAATTCTACTTCCCATAGCATTACTGAAAATGAATTAAACTGGTTTTTAGCTTACTTGTACTTAATAAAATGCGTAAAATAGTTCAGTGATGAACTTAAAAAAATAATTTCTGTATGATTAATGTATATTTCACACAAATTTAATCCATTACCAATTTTATACTTTAAAAATCGCAAGATGAATGTATCACAAAACTAAAAATTTTCAAACTATTCAGCAATTTCTATAACCTGGAGATTCTCCACATTGAAAGCCACATTCCTAACTGTATTATTCTCTGCATAGATAACCAATTCTTCCCGTGCAATTTAATATGGAAACAGTTTGATGAAATATTGTTCTGATTAAAGAAACTGACAGAAGCTTAATATATTCAGACTAAATAGATTTTAGCCTGATTTTTCATAATTTCTTTCAAAAATGTTCTGAAGACATGTATCTTATAAGTCCTTTTTGTTAATGCCTAGACAATGACAAATAAGGGCTGAACAAAAATGTCATGATTTTATTTGAACTGTAAAACATTCATATTCTAATATTTGATAGGTTGTTGTGTTGTCATACATTAAAATGTAAAGAAATATTTTCAAGGCTAATTATGTCATTTGTATTACAATACAAAGTGTGTTCAAAAAAATTTGTGAATGGTTTCTTAAAATATAAGTAACAGTTGCAAAATACCTTTTTCTGGTATTTAAATAACTTGTCATTAACTACATGTTGCGTAACTGCTGGATACTGTAAGCGAATGCTTATTAACACTATTGTCCACCTCCAAAGGGTTTAAACCACTCGTTGCTTTGTTTTCCAGAGCCACATCTTCCGGTGTGTTAAATTGGTCTTAAGCGTGCTTTTTTGCTGTACTGTCAGGGTTTGGATACTAGAGGGCGTTAGTTGCAATGGCTTTATAACCACCACAATTATTCAACTATGGGACCATTCACTGAATTTTTTTGAAAGCACCTTGTATGTGAAATAAAGGTGAAAATTATTTCAAAATTTATACTTTTTCAGTACTACTGCCACTTTTTGTTTTTCAAAAAAAATTACTTTTTTTTTGCAGTGTTTACAAAAATATTTGCTGTACCTTCTCCAATATACAGCATACTAAATTATTCTTCAGGTAAATTCTGATCTGTGAACTTAGGTAAGGCTTAATTTAAAAACTTGCAACTTCTAGATGTACTTTTGAACTCCAATCTAGTCAACAAAATGAGAGTTTGTGGTTTAAAATGCTCTACAGACATTTTTCTCCTACTCCGATTTTTTTTTAATTGTATAAAAGTTCCATTTTTTTGTTTTATATTGTGATTATTTGATATTAGAACAATTTCACTGGTATAGCTTTTAAAGTTTGGTACTGAATGATTAAGTTCTATAAAGCTTTTTCTTGTACAAAACAGAATAATAAAGAATGATTTTTCTTATGCTTTTGTCATTAAAAATTTCACACTCCATTCACTACTAAAAAAATAATAATTAGATGATAATTTTTTTTACCACACATAAGCTGCAAAAGTAAGTAGATCTTGTGTCAAAATTCCTAATTAACAAAGAAGCTTTGTTGAATAAAGGTAGAAATGGACATACTATACTAAACAAGAAACTTCTGTTGAAATTCTGAGATATGAAATATTTTCAATAGATGTCTACGATATTGTCAAAGTTGTCTATGTGATGAAATTTAGTAATAATTTAAAATCTGTCTGGCAACCATTAAATCACACAAACCACTGAGTTTGGGACATTTCAACATAGTAGGCATCAGAAGTGTTAAAAAAACTTCCACCTCTGTTGTGAAATAAGATGAATTAGTACAGCACCAATGTTCCATCATGTGCTGTACTAATTCCCCATGCACCTCTCAAGCCATAACTTAAGTATCGTGTAATACAGTACAGAACCCGTTATCCGGAAAACCAAAAAACCGGAACGAAATTCAATAAATTTTCCCGCCATTTTTTTAAAAAAAAAATTTTTTTCCTCATAAGATTTTAGGATTTTTCGTTCTTTTTTGAAAGATGTTTCCCTTACCATCATTTTGGAAATAATCATTAGTGTATTACTTCATCGTTTTTTCTTCTTTTTAAGACTATTTCCAAATATTTTTTTTTTTTAGTTGGGTTTAACAATAAAAAAAAACGGCTTTTTGTAGCGATTCAGAAAACCGGAAAAATCAGTTATCCGGATAATCGGTTCCCTACTGTATATACATACCATTGTTCGAAAAGGGAAAGTTTGATTGCAAAGGCACCGATGATTGGTATGACAGTATGCAGCACCATTTATGTTTAAAATTCATATAGCCATTTTGGAATGGATCAAGATTAAATCTAAATAATTACTTTGTAATTAAGTTTTTTTTTATATTATACAAAATGAATCTAAATAAATACTTAGCATATAACTAATTTTTAATGCTGCTTAAATTATTACTTAACACCAAATGAGTAATAACTATAGTGTTGCTAATAGAGAAGTACTAGAGTTTATGGTGCTGTGTAAAATATATATATAGATAGATTAAAGGTATTATAACTTCCTATTTTTGATTCAATGGATATTCGAAGGTGTTTTGCAACAATTTTTCACAGATGCAGAGTAGTAACTGAGTGGTAATAATGAAACAAATTATAATCAAGAATTTCAGTTGCATAAAAAAAATATTGCAAACATTGACTGCATATAAAATACGGCAAGAAATGAACGAACTTTTTCTCTAACATTTCTCACAATTCAGTGTAAGTGTTAAAAATTATCATGGTTTAGGGTCAGACAAACCTTTTTCCCAGCACTAACAAGTTAATATCAAAGAGGTGTTACAAAAATGTTAGAAGATTCCCATCTATGCACTGATTTTGACTTGATAGAATTAAAATAAAAAAGAAACAGATATTCTTAAAAACAAATTAATGCTTTTAAAATATTCAGAAAAGTTACAAACACTTTTACGACGCATAAAAGATGATTTTTTTCCCTTAATAATAATTAAAAAAATTACACAATTTTTCATAATAAATCATTGGTGAATATTTAGATTTGGACATAGCATGAAATGTGTGCATACACAAATGGAAACAGCTCGAAAAGCAAGTTTATAAAAATGAGAAATACATCTTTTCAGTCTTTAATGCAAATTTACGAACTAAACTGAACATTATGTAATCACTTTTACTTAAAACACTAAGCTTAATCATTTAGGGACAAAGTCATGGACTTTTGAGGTTGGGGTGGCTAGATATCTTTCAAGCAATATATTCATATTAAGAATTCTAAATGATAAAGGGAATTCCAAAGTTCTAGCATGTCTTTTAAATCACTTCATAAAAATTAACAGAGTAAAAGCTACACCTTCACAAAATTCAAATTTATAAATTGATCCGCTCACAAAATTCAAATTGTAAAAACAGCCCTTTCATTTATTTTGCTAATGAGCCCTTTACAAAATCCTTCCATCACCAATTATCGCAGCTTCAGAACAAATTCAGAAGTAAATAGGAGCTGAATAACAAAACTTATTAGGGAAGTTTTCCTTTGACCCTCTTTTTTTTAAAAAAGAAAAGATACCTAGCATCTTGTGATTGCTTTACTATTTTCTGTTCATAATTTTAAAAAATTATTTTTATATACATAAATTATTAAATGCTTCCACAAAAATATTGTGAAAAATAGAACTTTTCTTTTACAAAAATGGGCTTCAAAAATAAATAATGGATTCACCTCTGACAGTATTAGACATATACTAAAGACAAACTTTTATTTATAAAAACAAAAATGTAAATACATTAAAAAATTTTAAAAATAACGCTACTTTTTCTTTCATCATTTTATGCATTGCACAAATATTATAATGTATTTGTACAATGCCAATGCATAAAAAGAAAAGCACACCTAATCAATGCTCACATACATTCATAAATTTAAACTAAATATATTTGTTCTAGCAAAATTAAATACAAATCAGAATTAAAGTTACAATTTTTATTGACTTTTTCTGATAGTCACAAAAATGCTATACATTTTTCCCAAACATTCAAAAAATATACATGAAATAGACTTTTATACAAATAATTTGCATACTGACAGTCTTTTTAATAACACTGTTATATTTATAATGCTGTTACTTATTTAACACTGTTACTTTTGAAATAATAAAAAAAATAGCAAGTTAGTAACATAGATTAACTATCAATTTTCAAAAATTTTAAGGAAATCTGAGTTTTAAATACAATTAATTTGTGATTTATGAAAAACACATATTGGAAAGTTTGATGATCAAACATTAGAAAAGTTTTAAAAAAACTACACATAAAATTATACTCTATAAAATATAAAAAAAAGGTAATAAATTGATAAAATTATTTACAAAATATTTATACAAATATAATACATAATCGATGATATTGATCAAATTATTATAAACATGAAGTTACAAGCCTGAAAAATAAAAATCACTGTATTAGAAAATACAGAGATTGAAACATTATTAACATTTCATTTTAATAAACTTTAATAGTAAATAGTTTCAAATGTAGAAAAAATTCTATAAATGGTTTTTAAAATTAACAAATTTCAAATACACTTTTAGGAACACATATAATATTCATTTTCTTTCGAGCCAAATATTTGACTTAACTGAATACTAAAATCCTTCTATTTTACAGAATCTTCCATAAAGTCAAATATTTTCAGTTTATTTTATTTATTTTAATATTTAAATAACTACTAAGAAAGAATTGATGCTTAAATGATAATCTAACAAAGCAACAAGGGTTACACTGATTTAAACTAATTCTCTCCAAAATATATACCTTTCACTAGAATAAAATTATTTATGTTTAAAGAGTGATAATCCATTAGTTGCAATTTAGTACATTTTTCTTAGCATTGTGACAAAAAGAATTTCTGCTACCGTTACAAAATTTTATGGCAGGGTCTTTAAAAATAGCTATGTACAGCAATTTTCATTACTTCATTGTAACACACTAAGCTAATTCCTTCACAGTTGTTCAAAGCTTTGTTATACAATTTTGAAAACTTTTTTTAATAATTTCTGGATCTACATCAATAAGCTGCTAACTATAAGCCAATTGATTGTGTTTGCCTCCTTTTGAATTCATCCACAGTTCTAGTGGGAAAAGAAAAGCCATCCAGTGTAGAAACTGGCTCTTTTTTTAAAAAAAATATTAGTTCATCAGTACATAAATTCCCTCTATTTCTTTCAACACTAAATATATTTTGACTATATAAACACAATGTTCTATCAAAACATCTAAGAGCAATGTAACTTCTGATAAGGTCAAGTAAAAAGTAAAACCCTAAAATAAAATCATGAGAATTTATTTACAAGCCCCATTTTTAAGCAAAATCTGAGTTTATAAAATTATTATCCTTAAAAATAGATAAGATTTTAAATAAATACTGCACAAACAGCACACTGCTTCTTTCTCAGGCCATCTATTACTGTTGTCTTTAATTTTAATTTCTAACTTAAAAGGTACAAAGAGATAAATAATAATTATGCCTGTTATAAAGAATTTTGTGGTCAAACTTCCCAGTTATGACATTAAAAATTTTCGGGAAGCTAGCTTCATTTACTGGAGAAAAAAAAATTTAATTCCAAAGTTAACATAGCTTATTTTATAAAAGAAATAGTTTTTGAAATGTGTACAAATCCAAAATGCAATCATAATATTTAAGATGCAAGTTTTTGAAAATGCCAAATACAATAAAATAAAAAACATCAACTACCTATGTTGCAAAAAGATTTTTTCAACATTTGTTCAGTTAGAATAGTACATTGGCAAGGGAAAAATAGATTTGAAGTGAAAAAAAAAGCAACAAAACTATTATTCTTAATGAAGCAGTTAAATAACAGTTAATTATTAACCAATCAAAAAATGTATAATTATTTACTGCAATTTATTAATTTTTTATTTATTAATTTCGTATTGATGCAAGATCACATTTGCGTATGACATCCAGAGAGTATGGCAATTAAACATTTGCATGCGCGTAGACAGGGCCAATCACACAGCATAAAATTGAGTTGCGTTAGTAGGTGATAGGTGTTGGTCAAACGCAAGTGCGAGTATTTAGATACTATTGCGAGTATTCGCGATCACAACACTTGAATACGTCCTTTAGCGGGGAGGATTTTTTCATGCTTATATTAAGTTTTCATTTAGTTCTATTAGAATCATTAGTGGAGTGTCCCGCAGTTGACTGATCGTTAAGACACGGTTCCCAGCAGATCACCGAAGTCAAGCATCACTGGCTGCGGTCAGTGTGCGGGTGGGTGACCACTTGGATCAGTCTGCGTAGGGACCGAGGGTGTGCGGTATTGGTCCTCGTTAAACTGTGCTACCGTAAAGTGCTCGACTTCGCGCGCAGGTCGTCGGGCTACCGAAGCGGGGGTGCCATCCCCTCCGCAGAGGATCAAAATTGTGATGGCATGTCTTCGGATCATCCTCCGGGATGTTTCCCAGACCGTCGCCAATAGCCCATTGTACAGCTCTAGTGCGACGTAAATTAACTACTACTACTACTTAGTTGAAAATATCTTTATTTAATTATTGTTATTATGTTAACTTACATTATTTTATATTCTTTAAAGGCAATACAAATATTTAGTACTTAAATGATACTCATTTAAAAAGAAAAGTTTTTACTTACTCCACATGTCAATACAATATTATTAGCATCCCCGAAATGAATTTGAGAAAAACTAGGAGTTTCATGGCATATTTCCTCATGCTCAGTAAGTCCCATATGCAAATTCTCTTTTAAGTGTGACAAAGTAAGACCATCTTGCTGAAAGAGAAATAAATGTTTATTTAATTTAGACAACAATATAATCTAAGGCAAAAAAATAATATTTTTATATTAATGAAATTATTTTTTAACTCACCAAATATTTCTAATAAATCAAATAATAAAAGCCAAATTTATTTTTCAATGTTACAAAATTAAAACATTAATACTTATCATATAAGATTGGAATTTAAAAATAACTCACACACAAACCATTCACATTAACTGACTAATTTAGTTATTTTTATTAAATTCTGCTTATTGTTATTAATTATCGAATTATCATGCTTACACCTAATTCAGATCTAAGCAATATTTCAAGAAAGTACTTTAGTCTGAGCGAATGCAAGGAAAATTTTTGCCTGAAAAACATAAACGTAGGGAATACCAGCAGTGGCCTTTAACCTGAAAATGTACTACAGTCTGAAAAGGTGTCAGGAAAGCATACACTGGGAAATGTCCCTTAACCTCAAAAACAAATTTAATTTTTAAAAAGTAACTCATCTATGAACTGCTAAATTATTGTATTTAATCTAAATTAAAATTTCCACATATATTCCTGCCTCCTAGTAAATTCATATCTAACTTATAAAGTTGGATTAAATTAGTTAAACATAATAAAATACAGCTAAATTTTATTGTTCATTATGTTTACCAAATTTCATTGGTAATTATTACTGGTCAATTAAATGGAGAATGTGAGGAATTTTTACAAATCAATCACTTTAACAATATAAATTCATTATTATTAATAATAATTGCTGCTTAGTATTAAACATAATGCATAACATATATCTTGAAAGAAAAAGACCCTATTTTTTATTTATCTTCATCATATTTTTCTCTCAATTAAAAAGTACATAAGCCGTGAATCATTTAAATCATAGATTCATAAAAAATTTCTCTATTAGAACAAAAGGAATTGATAAAATCTTAGCTCTTACAAAACTTGATAAAAGTGAATTAAAATTTTTTAAGAAGTTATCTTTATTGAACATAGTTTGTTGTACTCAATCATTTGTCTTCACTAAGTATTATAAGCCATAGTAATCTAATAAAGAGAAAAACAGTTTCAATTTTTTAATTTCACATTAATGGCTCATAACTTTCACTAAATCATCCTGATGTTCACAATGCATTCACTAAAATATTAGAAAATTATAGAAATGTTTTTAAAAAATTATTGTGTATTTTTATTCTTTTAAACAGGTTTTTTAAAAATATATATATATCGCTTAAAACAAGGCCAATATTTTAATAAATAGATAATTTAAGAATGGGATTTTTGAATTAAGACATTTAAATTCAATGCTATAAAATCTTTAAAATATAATGTTTTTAATGAAAGTACTCACTTTAGTGTCAATTCTCATTCCACATGCACAAAAAATAACTGATACATTCTGGTGCAATGGATTTCTAATAAATATAAACAACACCTTGTAGTTAAACATCGAGAATATGCAATTTAAATTAAGCAGATGAAATATTTAAAATACAAATATATAAAAAGAAATTAAATAGTTTATTACCTTAAATAAATTTTTAAAAAAACGGTTAGCAATATCAAGTTGTAAAACAAAATCATATTTACTAATTACATTGATTGATATCTACTGCTAAAACAAAAGGAAAATTATAATTACATGAAAGAAAAGTTTAAAAAAGGAAAAAGAATGTAACAAATATTAATAAAATATTATTTAAATTATAAATATTGATGAATTTTTTCATTCATAACAATTATTTCAGATCAATTATAAATAAATAAAAAATATTATTAAAATTGTTTATCATTTAATCTTTTGTAACAAAATATTATACTAAACATTTTCTGGTGTTAAAAATATTTTCCACAAATTTTATGGAAAGCAATATATTATTTAAAGAAATAAAAGCACCCAAAATACATTAATTTTCATTGTTTTATGTTTTCTAGAACAATAAAATTACAATTAAGAGCAAATACATTAAAGCAAAAAAAGTATACCTTTGGCAAAGAGGACAAATAACTTCCTCTTTCTGTAACCAATCAAGAGCTGATTCTAAGCTATTAGTTTCTGACAGTGAGCTGTATTCTTCAATCCACTTTTTTTCTGAAGAAAAATTTCAAATTAGCTGAATTTACAATAGATAAACACTAAAGATAATAAAATGTTCAGCCCATACTTAGCAGGTTCTCAGCAGTTTAGTTTTCAATATCCGGTTCGATCAATTTTTTTTTCCCCCAATGACAAAAATTATGTCTCCAAATATTTCAATGAACCAGTATAAAAATAAAACTTTTAAAATATTGAAATGAATTTAAAAAAGAATCACTTTTATACAACAGTAATGATTTTGTATAGTAGATCGCATAAAAAATACCATTACATTAGGGGTGCACAACCTGCGGCCCTTCGACTACTAAAGCGCGGCCCGCGAGAGCTTCTAAACACAAAAAAAAAATTTTAAAAATGGCAATTTTTAATCGCAATTTTTAAGTCATCACGTTTTGACACAATCAATTTTATCAGATTCTTTAGTAAATGTACGTTTAACGCACTTTCTTTAAGCCGATTTTATCGTAAATATAAATTATTCTTTTAAACAGTTATTTCCCCTTTTCTACGTGATTTCGAAAATCCCGAATTTTTATTACGACGCGAGTTTCAGATCGCAAATTTAAATAATCACTTTTTGTGCACTTTATTTGTGACGATTTCATCTTAAATCTAAGTGATTTTTTATCTTTTTTTTTTTGCAATTCTTTCTTTTTTTTCAAAAATTTTTTTCGGCAGTTATTGCTATGCGTTCCCACGTATTATAAAAAATTCCAATTGTTCTATTACGACATGCAAATTTTAAATCATGCATTTGAAACGCTTTATTCGTGCTGCGTGCAGCATAAATATATTTTTTATTTCTATGCTTTTCCACATTATTTTGACGATCCCGTTATTTAACTATGTTATTACGACACATGATTGTTAATCGCGAAATTAAATAATCCATTTTTGATACAGTATTTCGGTACAGTTTTACTTTAAATCCTAGTTATTTTTCCTCCGTTTTTATTTCCGCAACGAATATGATTTGGGTCGAATGTGGTATGAATTGTGATTTGATCAAAAATCAAATATTCGGTAAAAAAAAAAGAAGAAGAAATCGACTGAACGTCGTACACTTGGGGCCAAATAGCAAAATCTTTTAGCAGCATAGCAACACTGAAACTAAAATTTCAATGCTCAGAATAATATTTCCTGGAAAAACGTATTCATAAATTAACTCTAAAAAATAAGGCCAATCAAGAACGTTTTTGAAAATGTCGAAAAGCGAAACAGAGAACATAAAAATGAATCATAATTTTTGAAAAAGAATTTTAAAGCTGAACATCTCAGTTTTTCAATTACCAGAAAAAGCCAAGAAAAAAGAATTAGGAAAGAAATGCTATTAAAAATTACCACGTTATAATGAAAACGTCTAAAAAAAGGTTATTTTTAATTTAAAGAAAATAAAAAGATAGAAAAAAAGCGTTCTTAATTTTTTAAATGAAAATCCTATGCTGAAAATCTCAATTCAAATTTTTCTCATTGCCATAATTTTAGCAGAAAAAAATTGCTATAAAAAAAATTTTATTAGTAACTTTACTTAAAAAAAAAAAAATGCTGAGTCATAATAAAAATGCCTTAAAAAAAGAAAAACAGAAAAAGCAAATTTTTCTTAGTTCCTGAAACAAAACTTTAATACTGATTATCAAACTTTTCTATGTTACTGGTTATTTATATTACAGTACAGGGAAAGAGTGATAATAAGCTCAATTCTCAAAGTATTGAAAAAATGACAAAATTGACTTGTCTGATTATAATTTTAAAAAAAAGGAAGTAATATCTATAAAAATTCAAAAATTAAAAAAACTTGGAAAAATACATTTCTAAAAAATATTCTGCCGAATATTTGACTGATCATTCAACCAACTGAAATTTTCACAGAAGGGCCAAATACTCGTTACATCCCTCCCTAATTTAAATGCAATGTTATTGCAACTTGAGAAATTCATAAAATGGCGGAAAACGTGAATTTTTAAACTGCTCACTGTTTGTAGTTTAGATTTCAATTTTTTGTTGCTTAAGTGATCTTTTTCGATAAAAAAAAGGAAAATGTTTACGATATAAAAAATCTAATAATTAATAAAATAAAATAATAAAGTACATTACAAAATAAGCATTGAATTTTATTTTGAACTATCACAGTTTTGTTTTTATTTTAGGCTTTTGTTTAAAACCTATAAATTTTCTTCAATTAAAATATTTAATTTGAATTTATATTACTTAATTATGACTAAACTTTTTCCTACTTTCATTCTGTGGGCATTGCAGTTTTTTTTTATTTATTAGAATTTAATTCTAAAATGAATTTTCGTATTGCATGATATGATAAAAAAAAAAATTTCTTTTCTTCAATGTTTATTTATTTTGATAAATCTATTGTTCATATGATAAAAATAGCAAGTTTTTTTTTTTTAAAAAAAAAAGTATAAGTTTTTTTATTTTTGAATGAATTCTAATAATGGAACACTACTAAGTTATTGATATTACTAAGTTTATTGATAAAAAAAATGGAACGCTAATGTTTAAATAAACATTATTACATTTGTCATTAACATGTCTAAATAGATCTGCGGCCCTTTGTTAGCCAGCCTGCTGTGCAAGTGGCCCTTCACTCAAAAAGGTTGTGCACTCCTACATTACATTGTTACTTATCCTTATAAATGTTTAGTTTCCTATTGAATTAAAACATTATAATGGGGAAACTGGTATTCAAAACTATGTTTGCACTTTATTAATGTATTATATACTTCTTAAACTTACATAATACAAAGAAGGAAATAATTCATTCCATTACCTACAGTTAACTTATTCTTTAATATTTCATTTTCCAAAATAAGGTTGAATAGAAACATAGAATAAAAACAAATAATGAACAAATATAGAGAGTATCACTAGAAAGAGTAGCTTAGAATTTATCACATAAAAAGGTAACTTAGCTATTTATGGTAAATTCTTTCTAGTTCTAAGAATCGGTGCTTGATAGTCTTCACAGTGAATCAGACATTCAATCTCTCTGATATTTCAAATAGTCTGTTTTTATTAAATGACCAGGTGAAACATAAAAACGTGTTGCTAACTTCAATAAATTTGATGTTGCAAGAATACAACATGAACAAAGGTGTCTCAAACTTATATTTTCAGAAAGGGGGAAATTCACTACTAAACAAATAAAATTTTAAATTTTCCCAGTTTTTCAATACCTTTAGGAACAAACAAGGATGTAGGGATTTTTTGTCAAGTAAAAAAAAATTTGCTATAATTTTTTTTAATTCCTCATACAATACAAACTTACTGGTAAAAATGAAAAGGAATATTTTCTGTTATCTTAAATCTAACACAACTTTACATGTCAATTTGTTTGAATTTCTTAAATTTATGGGTACAGTCTTAAATTTAGTTTTATACATTAGAATTTCAATTTATTTTGATTTTTGTAATATTAACATGTATATAGATCATTCAATAATTCTTTTAAATAAAAATGTATGTGAATTCTCTTTTTCTCTGCTAAAAAAAATTGTCATCAAAAATTTTAACAATATATAAACATTACTGAAGAGGAAATAAAGCTATAATTTTGGAGGTGTATTAAAACTAAAGAAAACTGTGTACTGAAGAAATATTTTCTACAATCCTGGGCACCAATATCATAGTTTCCTGAACTAACTCATTAGGGTAATGTAATTTTATACTGAAAGCAGTAGTTAGTAAATACCCTGCATTAGTGGTTCAAAAAAAAATTTAAAAAGTGTTTTCTAGGTATTTGGTAAATCTCATTTGGCAGTTAAAATAATCTAAAAATTAGAAACCTAAAAATATTGAATCTTGATTATAATAATAATTTAAAAACTTACATTAAATTATTTTAATTAGCTTTAGCTAAATTTTGACTTTAATAATAATGTATCTCAATATATTAAATTAGAAACGCAATAAGTATCTAAAGTTACCTTCTTCCATTAGCTCTTTTTGTATTTCCTGTAATATCGATAAAAACTCATCAACTTCTTCACATTCTAATTGCTAAAATTTAGAATATTATATTATTAGTAAAAAGATAAAAATTAATAACATTTACAATACATAAGGTAATAAAACATTCTCATACATTTAATTTTAAATGTCCAGGCTGAATAGATAAACTTCTTATATCTTCTGTCATCAGTGCATCAACTAGTTCATCTGATTCTACTCCAATACCACGAAATTTGTCCACTAATCTTCCACGACTGGATTTTAATCTTTGGAAACATTTCTGTATTTAATAGTAAAATTTAAAATTTATATAAATAACAAATTTAAATAGTAAAATAGTCAAATTTCAATAGTAAAATTCTGTGTCTCATTACAGAGCAAAAAATAAAATAGGCACAAAAACAAAATGTTAACATACCAAAAACAAAATGTTAACAAAATGTTAACAAACATAAAACAAAAATAAAGTTTAAAAATAAAATATCTAACCATGCGAAACGTTTCTTTCCAAGGAGGAGTTTTCATTTTATAAAGTGAATGATGGTTTAACAAACGCTGATTTCCAATTACTTTAGGGGAATCCATGTATAGAGAGATAAAATATAGTAATTTTAAACCTTATCCGCTGTCTGCGTTTTTAATAAAAAGAATTACATACGCAATTTAATTTACTGTAATGCCAAATTAAATCATAAAGCAATTCAAACTGTTTAAATTTCATTAAAAAAATTATTTACTTGTAGGGGAGCTTATGGCTGTCTATATCTGCTCATCTGAAGACTCATTAAAAAATAATGAACATTACTTCTGTGACGTAAAGTTTTCAAAGGTCATTCTCACTGCATGCGATTCAAATACCACCGATTGCAGTCGAGGCAAGCGAGGGAAAATGACAAATATAAAATTTAAGCCACGCGGTTGAACTTTTTGTTATTTTAAATTGTACGAAGATTCAAGGAACAAACAATAAAATTAAATCATATAATCACTAATACAAAGCTGTCATTTCTTCCTCCCCCTCATTGTATCGAAAATATATCCCAGTTCTCAAACTCGTTAGAAAAAAGTCAAGTTCTTAAATTTTCCAAAATTGAGAAGTATTTACTACGTTTAAAATAAAAAATTGGAAAAAAAATTAATATAAATTGCGTGTTCATGCTAATTTTTCAAAGAATCTAAGAAAAAAAAATTTCTTTTGCTTACAGCCATGTACTAAGCAAGTGCTTCTTTCTTAGCACAAGGCTGCAAATATTTCATAAGCAATATTCGAAAGAATACTTCTAAATTATCTATAACATATTTTTTTCAAAGATAATTATTCTTACCCCTTCTTCAAATTATTTCTCGGATCAGTCTGCGTAGGGACCGAGGGTGTGCGGTATTGGTCTTCTTTAAACTATTCTGTCGTAAAGTGTTCGACCTCACGTGCAGGTCGTCGGGCTACCGTCCATCCCCTTTGAAGAGGATCAAAATTGTGATGGCATGCTTCGGATCATCCTCGGGGATGTTTCCCAGACCGTCACCAATAGCCCGAACTACAACAACAATTTTCAAATTATTTCCATAAGAATAGGAAAGTTAAAATCTTCATTACTACCACTGTAAAAATTACCGTCGAACCGAGAGCTTAGAGCTCAATTATTGAATATCAACCTTATTACTGCCCTGGAAAATGATTTAAAGTGAAAAAAATGCTAATTTTTTCAATGAGTCAAAAAATTTATAATAACTGTTTCTTTTTTAGAACATTGCTGCAAATATTTCATAAATGATATTCGAATGAACTTTTCTAATTATTTATAATATACTTTATTACCCCTTTTCTTTACCCTTTTTCAAAGTATTTTCATAAAATTGAAGAGGATGGAAATTTCATTATTACCACTATAAAAACTACCTTTGAGCAGTCAAACTGCAGAAAAGAAAGGAAAGAAAAAATATATTTTTTTTTTAACGGAAAAAAAATTTACGACCCTAATTTTAATATTTCAAACTTCATTTATAAAAAGTGTTGTACATGAGTGACGTGCTTAGGGTGTTAGTGAAGCAAGAATTTGTATTGATCAATCTCTTTTCTCTTAGAATACTTAAAAAAAGTTTTTTTATTTCATTTATTTTTTTTTCCTGTGATACAGTATGGAGGCAAAACTAACAGTCTCCATCGACCACAATGCAACTAAATATAACAAGTGCCGATCAAAAAATTATCTGTCTGTCGCAAGCCGATGACCGCATTTTTCGTCGAAACTGCATCCCATGTGCATTTATTATTACTTTTAATAAACATGGAATTATTACAAATATTACATAATATTCTAAAAAGTACTTTATTTCTCGTTCGTTTCTAAAAACTTTTTTCATTTTAGAATTTAAAAGTGAACCTTGTAATATTTACCATATTTTGAGAAATGCTTCAAAAGAAATTTCGTACATTATTAACCTCAATTTTTTTCCTTCTTTTTTTCTTCTTTTTTTTATTAAACGTTAAACACTTTTACTTTTTTTTAATGCACTATATGCCGTATAATATCACATCATTGTGTTATATGTTTTAAAACGTAACCACTGTTAATAATGCTACAGGTGACCACTGGAAAAATTTTCTAATCTTGCTTGGTACCATCCATCAGCTTATGTTGGTCTGGAGCTCAGTTACCCATGGTAATAGGCTGACTGATAGGAATGCATATTCTTCGATCGTATTATCTCATAATGGTTTGAAATCCGCTCTAATAAAAAGTAATTCTTTAATTTATGCTAATCTGACATGCGAATCTCACACTGCTATTTATAAAAAAGCCTTTAGAAGTATTGTTCTCTAAACATTTTATTATTATTATTATTAACCGATTGAGATCAAATTCAAATCAATCGAGCCAATGCTTTCAAAGCAAATAAGATTTTGTGTGAAAATACGTCTAAGTTAAAAAAAAATTATCTTTATACATAAAACCCTTATAACTTCCAAACTATTAATCCTATGCACTTTTTATTTATCTTTTATATATCATTCGATTGAATGTAAAATAAGCGTAAGAAAAAACTATCACACTTTTGTCCATGCAGAGAGAAGAGAGAAATGTTGGGCAAGTACAGTCGGAAAAAAAAGAAAAAAAAAAGGAACACCCTGAATGATTTTTGTTATGAAGATCAGATATCACATACTAAGACTCAATCTTAATTATTAGAGGGACAACCCATAAATGAGGACACAATATTTATTTAATTATAAGAGAGAGAGCAATCATAAAAGTGACATACCAATCGAAGTGCTCCAGGATAAAAATTAGGGAAAATCCTCCAAATTAAATCCGTAATATGATTCGTCTAAGTGAATGAGAGAAATGTGAGTAATTACAATTGATCTATATTGATCTATTAAATAGGTCGAGAGAAAAAGTCTTTCTCACGATTCAAATAAAGAGAAAAATCAAAAATGTAAATATCTTACATCAAAAAAGTCAAATAGCTTGAAGCTAAAAAGAGATGTAAAAATTTGTGCACTTTACAGTTTTAATATTTTCGACTATTATTAAATTAAATAATAAATAATTGTTAAAAAATATTTTTTATATTGATTTATCATCGAATAAAAGAATTTTATAAACATGCGCAAGAATGCTCAGATTCACTTTAAAAGTTCTAGAAATGTTTGAAAATACGCAAAATATGAAATTAACATTAAAGAAGCCGAACTTTCGGCCGTTATCCTGCCTTAACTAGCTGGAACACATTTTATAGACTGCGGACCCCATGTTTTGAGGAACAGAAATCTGAATCCGTCGAAAAAAAGTTATGTTTATTGAAGGAAAGTATGTTTTTCTGTCTGATTTCATAAATTAGAATATCGTCTACCTAAATTAATTTATATTATACTAATTTATATCTCTAACATATAAAGGTTAGACCCTCGAATCATTAAGATTGAGTCGTAATACGAAAAATCCGAGAGTTACTCAGATTGGGATTTTTTTTTTTTTTTTTTTTAAATATAATTTGCACTTTGTACATAGATATAAGTACGAAGTTACGCTTTTTATACCTTTAGAATGCTTTTTACTTCTATAGATTTGTGTTCAGTCAGTCCTATTCGATTGAGCGTAAGAAATACAAAAGAAAGACACCTCACTTGTCTACATACGCGTACACAGGCATAAGTAAAAAAGTATACTTTTTTACACATGCAAACTCTGATAAGTTTATTAAATAGGGGTGTATCGAGCGGGGAAGAGTAGACCGATCGGCCTATCGACAAATAAGCCTATTGATTTTTTTTCCGTCGGCATTTGATTCTGATATTATATTTTTTTTAAATTATCAAGAAGACCTACTGAAAAAATATTTAGCTTACGGACGAATTTCTTTTCTCTTTTTTTCATTCAANGATTCAAATAAAGAGAAAAATCAAAAATGTAAATATCTTACATCAAAAAAGTCAAATAGCTTGAAGCTAAAAAGAGATGTAAAAATTTGTGCACTTTACAGTTTTAATATTTTCGACTATTATTAAATTAAATAATAAATAATTGTTAAAAAATATTTTTTATATTGATTTATCATCGAATAAAAGAGTTTTATAAACATGCGCAAGAATGCTCAGATTCACTTTAAAAGTTCTAGAAATGCTTGAAAATACGCAAAATATGAAATTAACACTAAGGAAGCCAAACTTTGGACCAAACTATCCTGCCTCAACTAGCTGGAACACATTTTATAGTATGCGGACCCCATATTTTGAGGAACAGAAATCTAAATCCGTCGAAAAAAGTTATGTTTATTGAGAGAAAGTATGTTTTTCTGTCTGATTTCATAAATTAAAATATCGTCTACCTAAGTTAATTTATATTATACTAATTTATATCTAAACATATAAAGGTTAGACCCTCGAATCATTAAGATTGAGTCGTAATACGAAAAATTCGGTCACCAGATTAAGAGTTACTCAGATTGGGATTTATTTTATTTTTTTGTTTATTTTTTTTAAAAAATATAATTTGCACTTTTTACATAATACTTCGTACTTATACTTTTGTATAAGTATGAAGTTATGTTTCTTATAGCTTATACTTAGTATGCTTTTTACTTCTATAGATTTGTGTTCAGTCAGTCTTATTCGATTGAGCGTAAAAAATACATAAGAAGGACACCTCACTTATCTACATACGCGTACACAGGCATAAGTAAAAAAGTATACTTTTTTATACATACAAAAACTAATAAGTTTATTAAATCGGGGCGTATCGAGCGGGGAGGAGTAGACCGATCGGCCTATCGACAAATAAGCCTATTAATATTTTTTCAGTCGGCTTTTGATTCTGATATCATCTTTTTTTTAAATTATCAAGAAGACCTACTGAGAAAATATTTAGCTTACGGACGAATTTCTTTTCTCTTTTTTCCATCAAAGCTGCATTATAAAACAAAAGTAGAACAAAGGCAAATCGATATTTTTTTTCGATCGGACTTAGATTTTTTTTTCTTCTTCTTTTTTTTTTTTCAAGTAGCTAGCAGGCCGACTGAAGAAAATATTTTACCATTTTTATTTTTTTTTGCTACCTAGACCTATATTGTAAGCAACTTTTTTGGAGGGAGGGGCTGAGGAATTTTTTAACTACTTTCGCATCAGCATTAGATTGAATTGACGAGCGTAAGCAGAACTACTGCATAAATGTGATTTTCTGTTTTTACGAATTTGATTTTTGCGAAAGGATCAGTTTTTTTTTTTTTTTGCCATAACTATATTACGCAATAACTAAAGACAGCATTTCTCTCCCCCCCCCCCCCATTTAACTTTAATTTATCGAATTATGTTGATTTTTGATTTATTGAATATACAAAGTACTTTTTTTAACAAAAAATAGGAAAAAAAATTACATTGTTTACTGTTTATTTACTGGTGCATTATTTTTACTCAGAAATGTTTGAGGTTTTTAAGTAAATTACAAGGGGAAAACTCGGGAGTTTGAAACCAGATATTTTTTTATTAGCAATAGTTATATACCGGTTAAAATGAAGTATAAGAGAAACTGATTTAATATAAAATATAAATTAAAAATCTCAGAGGTTTTTTAAACTGACCATAAGATGGAACTTGAAACGGGTAATTTGGCATTTTACTCCCGTCCCACAATATCTATGGCTCATTACCGCTCTGTGAATAGATGCATGGAATTATATATAGGAATAAGAAGAAAAAAATTCATTTGAAACGAAATCTCTCATGTTTAGATTTTCTCTCACTAATTTATTTTTATTGACATGGAAGCTGTCATGTTAATGTCTATAAGAAATAAAATTGAGATATTAATAAAACAAGGGAAAAACACCTAAAACACCACCACCGTCAGTTGATACAACTGTTATATTATTCAATGATTGTGGTTCCCGCTATTTACAATATTTATTTTAAATGCACAATAACTGGAGATAAAAAAAAAAACACAGTTCTTTTTTTTTAATATCCTGAGAAGTTAAAAATACTTTACAAAGTTTGTGATCATCAATTTCTCACTTTTACTTTTAGCCAAATTTTACATTAAATGTATTAAGATTTACTGACTAAATCGAGTAAAAAAATCAAATCAATTAAACTAAACTCAGTTGTGCGACAGCCCATAGAGGGCCAAGGCCTACCGTGCCAATCTCAGTTTTCTTGGCCTTGAGTTCCGGGGTGCAGTAGCAGATGTTCCGGTCTAATGGTCAGCCGAATGCGAAACCCCCAGTGTTTAGTACCCAAGCATGCTTGGTACTCATTTATCGACCCACTGAAGGGATGAAAGGCTGAGTCAACCTTACCCGGCGGCTCGAGGATCGAACCCAGGCCCTGTGGCACAGGAGCGCGAAGCGCTACCACTCAGCCACCTGGTGGACAAATCAATTACATAAAAGAAATAAAATAGTTTAATTTGAGAAGCGCTTGCTCAGAGGATAGAGCGTTTGCTTCCCAGGGAGGTGATCCAGGTTCGAATCTCAGCGATGGCTGGTTTACATGAATTCTGCTCCCGGCTAGCACCGATTATACTGCTGACGTAAAATATCCTCAATGGTAGACGGAGCATGGGTTAGAATATCCTTGCTGTCGTGCTAACCGTGGGAAGTTTTCCTGGTATTCTTATTCATGTTACTTTAGTTTCACCAAAAAGTATTCCACGAAGGCTAGTTTGCCGCAGTGTTTGATTCAGGGGTTCCTTTTTCTTTTGGGTTGAGTTCAAAATTACAAGGCAATGGAATTGAACATTGATCGTCGTAAACTCAAAAATGGGTCTGCTTTTCCACACCGGTTATAAAATACTATAAAATGGTTTAATTTTGACTTAGAATTTCATTTAAGTAGAATTAAAAATGTTATATTTTCTTTTGCGACTACCTGTGAACTTTCCGTTAGACGTATCGACGGTTGGGAACGTCGAAAGCACAGAATACTCATATATTTTTTACGCTTATTTACGATAATAGAGCACTTTAATCGAGAGAAAAGTTAAAAAGAACTTTTTTTTCTGGTGATAGAAGACTAAAATCGAAAAAAAAGGAAGGCCAGGATAGTGACCTATCCTTGATCGCAATCAAGTTTATCTCCACTGTTGAGAGAGGAGAAAATTCTGTGCTCCATCCGCCAGAATGATCCCGTAATCTTTGAGGTCAAGTAGGGATGATAGCTGCAGTCCATTCTTTTAAAGGATAGTATTTCAAAGTAGGATAGAATTTCCATAGGTTGATGCGGAAGAAGAAAATGCCATATCTTTCTCTTTTCGATTATGTCAATAATCGTTAATTTTGCCTATCACTATGAAAAACAAACGAGTTGTCCGATAATTTACTTAAATAAAATAAAATAAAATAAAATAAAATAAAATAAAATAAAATAAAATAAAACTTTTAAGAATTAAGTTGATTAAATGACTAAAAAGAATATAAAAATTTAGTTTTCGTCCAATATAAAACGAAAAACATAAGGTGAATCACTTGCGAAGATCGTGCGCTTGTGAGGGAGGATTTTCGGTTTTTTAATAATGAATACATAGTTGAGGTGAGAGTGNGGGGGGGGGGGTGATCGATTAAATTTTAATGTAGGTACGAAAGTTCTATGTTCTACTTCTTATGTTTCTAAAAAATAAGTTATTGTCTAATTTTTATTGTAGACTTGGAAAACTTTTTTTTAAAAAAAATTTGTTTTACTGTTTTCTTATTTTTAGCATTGCATCTGTTTGTTAGATTATGTCGGAAAGGTGTTGCGATTTCGATTAGCGATAAAATCGTGATAAATTTTAGTTGCCCCATGTTGAATTGAAACAATTGTGTACTTGCGTAACTATCAAGCACAGAGCTATAGTTGAAATTTTAACACTATAGCTAATTAAAAAGTAGCTAACATTCTTGCTGATGATAATTTCCTATTTGCACTAATATATCAAACATTCTGCTTGCAGAGATCAGGAAACGTATGAAATTTGCATTTTAATCAATTTGAGCTCTAGTAGAGATTTGAGCGCTCTAGTAGGCGGAAAGTAGTAAAAAAATTACACCCTCATACGAGCTAATGAAAACGTAGCAATAAAATTTTTTTATAATGCTTTTAAAAAACGCTTGTTTTTACGAATTACGTTTATGTAGAGAGCAATAAGGCTTATAGGTTTTGCTTCGTGTTGAAAATTAAATTATCTATTTATATAAATAATGTTTCCCTTTAATTTCTTTTTTTTCTTTCTAAAACTTGTCAATTTTTGTGACTTTAAAATTATTTACTGGATACCATTAATTCTAAAATAAAAGCTTATATCCATATTTTTCAAAATTGTTTTTGCTTAATTTATTCGGTTTTCTTAAATCCCTTTTTTGACATTTAAGATGCAGAAATATTAGCAAACAAGGCGTTAAAAAATATTCAGGGTGCTTATTTATTTATTTTTATCTAGTATAAAGCTGAAACTCTTTTACTTTTTATTTTTTGCTGAATATTTTAATACAGTTTTACATAAGTAATAAAAGCTCTATTGACCTAAAATACAAGATGCAAGAGTGTTTTCGCTCCAGCGGTCTTTTAATTGATATAAAAATTTCAGAATAATGTCGAGTCGTGATATTTCATAACGTTAAAACTTTTTTAACCATACAGAATTTAATTTATATTAACCATAAAGTATTTTTTTAATGACTCGAATGATTTTTAAAGCTTCTAGATTATGAATTTGTCATAATTGCATCGATTGCTATTAGACCCAATGATTTTCATCAAAGCTTTTTTATCTCAAATATTTTACAAGATTGCTAACTAAAAATTTTTGCAAACAAATTTATATTTTTGAAACGTAGTCTTATTGTTTTGTGCAATGTTATTGGACAGAAATATCAGATGAGAGCAAAGAAACAGCTGATTAATAAACAAAGAAGATCCAGATAGTTTTGTTTACTGGTTTACAATTATTTATAAGAAAGTAAGTCACTGCTATTTTTAAAACACACTTTATGTGAAAACGTGTTCATTCAATGCATGCTATTAAATAATGAATACAAAATAAGAAGTATCTGAAATACTAAATAAATATATAGAATCAGAATGAACTTTTTGGCATTAATACTAAATAATCTCTTCCATGAAAAACTTTTAATGAGTTATTGTATTACATAAATAATCCCAAGAAACTGAAGAGGTAAGATCCTGATTGGAAACTTCATTCGAGTTATTATACTGACCAAATATTGAATAATAACTACACAAGTTTGTTGATGAAGTTACAATGGTAAATGAGTATTATTAGTTTTAAATTTTATCCTCATAGAATTGGAAACTAAATCTGTGTTAATACAATAAAAAATGCAAGATTTTTCAACTGAATAACTCTTAGTTTTTATGCGACAATCTGTTTATCGAGAAGAAAGAATAATAATTGTGAAGGGATTGTAAAGGTTGGTAGTCCATTTTTATTATGATAACAAAACATTTAGGTCAAGTAAAATAAAATTGATGTATCTGTATTTTCTAACAAAAACTTTCCAGTTCAATTGAAATTCACAATGAAAATTTCGGAAGTCTTAATTGTATACTAACTATACTGCAACACCTAACTACTAGGACTGGGCTATAAATCAATGTATCGAGACATATCGATTTAACGCATATATCGGTAAGACAATACAGCGACTTTCATTCAAAGCGATGGAATCAGAAATCTGATTTAAGCCGTCGAGTAAAGACAACGAGAGCAAAACGATATAGCGATATTAGACACGCAAGGATATAAGATAACGATATAGCGATATAAGACTCTTCTCTTACGCGCTGTGGAAGACGATGCTCGTTTCGTTACGTTGAAATGGCCTTGATTGGTGAACTGTAGAATCAGAATCAGAGTTTTAAGAACACATATCGCTATATCGCATGTTCCTTTCCGCACCTCTTAGCTTTTTTTTTCTCTGTCGCGACTTTTCTTGTACATTATTTTCAGTAGGACTAACTTCGTGATCGCCGATGTTACCTTGTTCTGAAGGCAATCTATTATTGAAAAGAATATATAAAGAAGAGTTTCTGCATTAATTAGATAAGCTTTTTTTTAAAAAAAACTTCGTTTTATTTTTAAATGTGAAAATTATCGGCAATCTAATTTAGGCGCCCATAAAGAATTGAATTTGTTAGGTTATTTTTTTACTTTCTTTTAATTTATTAAAAACTTTTTGGATGAAACTTCTAATAATTTAATGAGTTTTTATTACTGATTTTAAATTTATAAATCTTGTTGTTTTTATTTTTAGATTAAAACAAAAGAAGTTAGAAGTTGAAACAAAATTTATTTTTGTCATTTGGATTTGGACATAAGTCAATCGACTTTGCTTATACAAAAAAATTTGAAAGGTTTGCGTATTTTATTCATTTTTTGAAATCATTTAGTACTTCGTTTTATTAGAGAGCATAATAATTTTTTTAAAAAAATATTCTTTTCATATTATTCGTTAATTAGCTAAATATATTATGGAATATCACAATTTTTTAATTTTTAAGAAATTAAATCTTACTTTGTGTTTCGGTCATTATTTAATTTAATTTAATTGTTTATCTGAAATGATAAGGTCCCGCAGTGGACTGATCGTTAAGACACGGTTCCCAGCAGATCACCGAAGTCAAGCCTCACTGGCTGCGGTCAGAGTGCGGGTGAGTGACCACTTGGATCAGTCTGGGTAGGGACCGAGGGTGTGCGGTATTGGTCCTCGTTAAACTGTTCTACCGTAAAGAGCTCGACTTCGAGTGCAGGTCGTCGAGCTACCGAAGCGGGGGTGCCATCCCATCTGCAGAGGATCAAAATTGTGATGGCATGTCTTCGGATCATCCTCAGGGATGTTTCCCAGACCGTCGCCAATAGCCCATTGTGCAGCTCTAGTGTGACGTAAATGAACTACTTGTATAATAGAACTATAACTGAAATGATAATAATAAAAAATAGTGTTTTAAAAGCGTTTTTTTTCTAAAATTTATTTAGCACTTTGTTTTAAACATACAAATAATTTTTAACGTTTCAGTTAGAAATTGAACATTGCGATCGAACTTAATAATTATGTAATTATTTATGCATAATAGTACAAGAAAATATTAATTTGTAAAAAACGCTTTAAAAAAAGTTTTTAACACTTTGCTTTACGCGTATTGTGAATTTCTAAACAAACATTTCAATAAATATTTTAAGTAAGATTTAAACATTGTAGTCAATTTATTTAGTATCTTTCTTAAGCAAAACATATATATCTTCAAATTTATAAATTGATTTAAATCAATCTGAGTATGAAGTTTTGATAGAAATCTGTCTTTCTTTGCCTTACAAGTAAATGAAATTCAAAAATACCATATCGCGATACATCGCTATATCGCGATGCAAAGATGCAAACCAATCCTACTAACTACACTACAGCTCTTCAGTTAAAGGGACTCTAACTGATTTGTATTGTAAAAGCACCAACAGAACCTGCTTGGAAGAAAATCTCACGATCAAATTAGAAGATGTGACAGCCGCTTTTGTTTGTAACCAAGAGTGGTCCTGCAGTGGACTGATCGTAAAGACACGGTTCCCAGTTGAACACCGAAGTCAAGCATCACTGTCCTGCGATCGGTAAGTGGATTTGTGACCACTTTGAACAGCCTGCATAGGGACTTAGGGTGCGCGCTTTCGGTCTTCGTTAAACTGTTCTACCTTACATTGCTCGATCTCGCTAGCAGGTCGTCAGCCTATCAAGGCAGGTGAGCCATCCCCTCTGCAGAGGATCAAAATTGAAAGGGATGTCTTCGGATCACCCTCAGGGATGTTTCCCAGACCATCTCCAATAATCCATTGTGCAGCTCTAATGTGACGTGAATAAAGTACCTACCCCACGCAACGAAAAAAGCATCTAGGGGAATGGTCCTGCAAGATCTTCACAAATTAAAACCGTCACTCATAAGTCTCAACACGCTTGTGTCTGCCTCAGAACTGAAATTGACTCTATTGTAACCGTGGTTATAGCGACCTCTTTACGTGAGAATGTATACTAATTAAATGCTATAAATTTTAAGTAGCCAAAATTATGATAGGAGAATATAATCTAGTTTTAACCTGTCAGTAAAAAATCTCATGCTGCTGGGCAGGATGTAAACAAGTAAATTCATTTAAAAGCGTCTTTGGAGTGCATCTTCTAAAAGAGCGGCTTTAATTTTAGATAATTTTAATTTATAAATGAGATAATCGTGCTAAATACCATTAAATTTCTTTTGATATGATTGATTTCCTATTAAATCTTCCCAGCATACTGTTTCAACGATGACAGTTAATTGTGAATATTTTGTAAGGTATCTGTATGTGTTATGTGCATTGTTGATTCAAATTTCTCAAGGTAAGTAATTAAAATTATGTTTTAGATTTGATGATCCTATCCTTAATATCAGTGTTTCATATTTCACTATATTCTGACACCTTTTGCAAAAGTTCGCTTAATGTTTATCGATGGAAGACATCTATGAAATTGTTGTTTTTTTAAATTGAAGATCATATATGATAGTTTTCTTTATTTATTTGGCAAAAGATAAAAATATTATACTTCTTAGGTAATAAAAAATTTCACTTGTTTTTGATTAACGAAAAAATATCGTACGAATTTGGTTTTACCGATTTAATTTTCTACTAATATAATTTTAAGATTTAGATTTCGTGCTTTTGTCCTTTTTCAAATTTTTCTATCTTTATTATCGTTCTGCCTTTCTTAAGGAAAATCAAGTGGTCAGTCTGGATATACATTTTCTACAGTTATTGAGGGTTCAATAATTTAATAAAAATTTAAATGCTTAAGATTTTATAAATTTGGATAAACAGTTTTATGCAGGACTAATTGATTTGAGCCATTGTTTGTTAATTTATATCTTATTTGTAAATATAATTTTACAATTGCAATTATATGTTTGTATTATACATATACTTAAAAAATAAATGTTTAAAAAGATTTTAATATTGCTTGTAATTTTACATTAAAAACTAAGTTGTATTTTGAAATCTTCTCAATTTTTTTTTCTTTCCTCGACTGTCTTAAGGAGTTATTTATTTTTAATCTTTTTTTGATAATAAAAGAAATAGTTAAATAATAGGATGTCTTCAAAAAATGTACATATTTTATAAATAAAGCTACGTTTTAGCTATGACATATTCTACATATAACATATTCTACATATTTCATATATAATTCACAGAAATCATTAAGAAAATTCGCATTGGGGAACATTTACAACACTACTAAACTACTTATTGTAACACTAACTATTTATTGAACTACTTATTGTAACATCGTGGTATAAAATTATATTTTTAATTCTATAATTTTACTTTTTTTAGCTACCCTTGTCTACGATTTTATATTTAATATGTTTAAGCATTCCACTCAAAAACCTGCCAACCCTGATTATTTTTATATAGGCCTACTAATTCTGATCACTACGATACCTGAATCATTGTAGCTGGTACCTAATGCTTTAGTAAAATTTGTCATTAAAAAGAATTCGGTTTTGGTACTTCATTTTCTTAATTGTTAGCTATTAAAATTTGGCCCTAGATCTTAGAAATTCAGGATTTCTGTCAGGTTTCGTCGATTTAAAACAGCTTGATTAAAATTGTGACTTGGATCAATTTTTTTAGATAATCACTTATTTAATTAAAAAAATAAAGTTTTTTTCTAACACGTCACTTGTATTGTAGCAATTTTTCTATGTGATAATTGCACAAAATATTTATGGAGGTATAGTCATTTTTTTTTATAAAAAACTAATTTTTTTTTGTCCTACATTTCTTGCTATAACTTAAAAAATATTCAATGAAACAAAACAAATTTTTTGAAGCAATTTAAAATTCATTGGAAAATTATTAATTTAATATTTGAGAAAAAATTGTTTAAAACTATGCAAAACATGATTAATTAAAGTAGTTATTTTATACTGCGTATGCGAGGGGAAAATGTAATTTTTTTTCCTTCAAATTTTGAACTGAATCATATTTGGCAACTACTAAAAAAAAGTCTGATTTGAGTATCTTAAAAATTTAAAAAGTTTCAAGCCATCTTCTAAGTAGTTTTTGTTCTATTGAAAGAAAGCTGAAAATGACACAAATAATATTTTGTACTGTTAAACAAGGTTTATTAAAAATGATACCGACATTATTGAGGATCATCTCTCATGAAAGTATCTTTTCTTTTGCATGTTTTTGTTCCTTATACAATCATGTTTTAGGGATGAATGTTTATTGTGAGGTATAATTATTTGTTATTTAATTTTGTGTTCTGGTACAAAATAACGTTTTTAGACAACCCCTTATAATTTTTAGCTTCTTTTAAAAAGTACAAAAACTACTTAGAAAATTTCATGGAACTTTTTACATTTTTTAACAATATTCAAATCAGACATTTTACATTAGTTTCCAAATGCAGTTCAATACAAAATTTGGAAAAAACTGCTAATTTTTTCCGCTCATGACCAGTATAAAAGAATAACTTTAATTACTTGTATATTGTACAGTTTTCAGCGAAATTTTTCAAATCTGAAAGCAAACATTTCATTATTAATTTTAATTTTGTAATTGATTACATTTAATTTTATTGTATATTTTTAAAGTGATAGCAGAAAAAAAAAGTTAGACAAAACAATTAGTTTTTATAAAAATGTCCATATTTCCATAGATATTTAAGCTAAGCTCACAAAATTTCGTGTAATTATTGCATATTATTATTTTTAACATAAGGTGCTCAAAAACACTGTTTTCTGTATGTAATTTATTTTCCTCAAACCTCTAAAAAGCTTTAAACTTCATTGATAAGTGTGAGAAATCCCATGATCTAATCACTTCTGAAATTATGAAATGATTCTTTACATATTTCTTGAGCAATAAGAAAGAAAGGTATTAGTATAGAAGTGTTTCCATTATTTTTTCCATCCTCTGTACATTTACTTTGCATTTACATACATTTACTTTACATTTAAATTACATGTTTTATGTTTGTAAAAAACTAAAAAGTTGCTAGGCACCTAATAATAAGAAATAAAAAAAAGATTTACATTTAAAAAAATATCAAGATTTTTCTAAATTTCTCCAAGGTCATTCCAAGAGAAGCCATATTGAATTTTCAAAAATGGCCCCCACTATTTTATTGTTATTTTTCAAAACAGCATGAAAAGTTCTAAAAGTGGGCAAATTTTCATCAAAATCGGAGATGGTGGGTGCCATGAACTGACTATATGAACGGTGTAATATCGTTTTTCTGCTTAATGTGCTTTGGCAAACAGTGCATACTGCTATTTCAAAGAGCTTGACAGTGATAGTTGTTGTCCAGGAAGTGCGCAAAAGTGTTTGGCAAACACTTTCAATATTTGTAAGGCCATAAAAAAGTGACAGTATGGAAATCTGAGTGTTTCTATAAGAAATATTGCTTGTGAAATGGGTGTAAGTGATAGATGTATGTGGCGAGTGGTGAAAACAGAGTTTAAACTGAAGCCTTGCATGTTCCAAAAAGTTCATCTTCTCACTGAAGTAAACAAACTTATGTGGCTCCAAAAATGCTGAAAAATATTCAGATTGGCTCTAAGGCAGTTCTGGGAAAAAGATTCTGTTTCACTGATGAGAATCTCTTTACCATCCAACTAGCTCATAACTTCCAGAACGATGAGATGTGATTTTCAGATACTTCAAGCATCTCGGTAATTGTCTGGCATGGTCTTATGGCGTAATTTGCACAAACTGCAAAACACCTGGTTTTTGTGGAAGAGGTTGTCAAAATAAATCTAAGAGTGTAGCAATGATTTATTCTAGTAGCTGCTGTACTTTCATGAGCCAAAAAATACTTCGGCATTTCAAACTGGAATTTCAACAACACGCCACAGCAATCAGCAACCAACAAGGCAAAAAAGACTCGAGTGTATGGTCCATTTTGGAGTCTTTCATAAACGACGCAGCAGTTTGAACTTTCTGAGGCCATGAATAAGCGTATGCATTGGCATGGCATCACTGTAAAAGGCAGCCAATTTGGAATCAATTAAATTTACTTTTTAGTAATAGTCGACCCTTATTTTTTTATTTTTCATATTTCGTTAATTAATTTTTTTAAAATAAAGTTATATTTAAATTTGTCGAACTATTGTAGTAACATTTCTAAAATTTGTTAAGAAAAATTTCAACTTTTGCTAATTACTTTCGCTAAAATCTTTTTAAAATATGATAAATAGGTGGTATTTTTTTGTATACAATAAATTAAATCGCTTTCGAAATGAAGACTTGAAATGTTTTTAGATTTTATACAATAAAATTGCAAATAAAAAGTAAAGGGAAAATCAAAATGCTGTTATATTCACCTATCTTTTTGATTTTGGGCATTTGTTTTTTCCAATTTCCAACGTTTTATTTATTGCATTTCATTGCAGATGTTGAACTTAATGCCTTAATCTAAAATAGAAAAACAAAATAGTTATAAATGTAAAAATCAGGGGCGTTATGACATGTCACTGTAACCTCCAAAAAAAAAATTCCTTTTCGGCAAATTTTGCTTGGCCATTCGGAATATTTACCGAATTGTAATAACCGGAAAAAAGATCGACGACGAAATCATGCGAATTATTACCATGTGAAATAAACCATGTGAAAATCAATATCAATAACTGTCGAAAATACAATCAAAACTCTATGGATTTACGATATTATTTTCGTAAATTGTGATTTATGTCAGGAAGTGATTATTTAAATGCGCGATTCAAATTTTACATGCGGAAATAATAATATCAAATGAGAAATAACCGGAATTTTAAAAACCTCGTGGAAATCTGTAGCACTAACAATAACTGCCGGAAAAAATGTTGGAATCAAGGCATTAAAAAAGTAAATTATTAAATAAGCGATGATGAGTTTCGCTTGTAATAAAATTGTTTAAAAAAAAACATCGAGGATTTTTTTTTAAAATGTTTAAATTTGTAGCAATAACTGTCCAAAGAACAATTGAAACACCTTATGGATCAACGATGATATCGGTGCAAATCGGGCGTGTTCAAGAGTGATTTCTTGAATACGGGATTTGAACTTCGCGCTCGGTACTAATATCGGCATTTTTCGAAAAAAAAAAATATCACGAGAATATAAATAATAGTATCTGAGCAATAAAAAACATGGAGATTTTAAAAAAAAGTAAAAATTCGTTGCAAAATTGCCGGGAAAAAAATTATCAAAACCCTACATATATTATTAGCGAAGGAATCGTTGTGAGCGATAAAAATACTAGAATGCGTGATTTAAAATTTTCATGTGCGTAATATATTAAAAATATTCTATAGATTTTATTCAACCACATTTATATTAAAAAAAGGGAAAATGTACCGCATTGATGAATTAATTCCTTTGCTTTAAATCTGAATTTGTAACAAAATCCTCACTCACAGTCATATTTATTAAAATATAAAAAATGGTGTCCGTTAGAAATCATGGTCCTCCCTTTAATTTTTTAAAGTGAACTATCTTTTAAAATTTCGTGATTTCGGAATATATATTTTTTATATTATCCTATGCTGAAGTAAGTCATAAACGAATTTTTATGTCTCAAATGGGAACAGAAAAATCGGGAGCATTTATTTCCCCACTGATGCTAGTGAACTTGGCCAAAGGATACTCTGTGTTCTTTGTTCGCCAAGCTAGTGAAAGGCATCTTTTGAATATAATTCTGCAGAAAAAAAATCTTTCTAAAATTTTTACAGAAAAAGAAACCCAAAATTTTTTATTTCCCGGAAGAAAAATCTTTCTTCAAGAACTCAGTAACACTCTGCGACATTGTCGCCGCTATTCTGAAACGTGGGATGTAATAAGTAAATGTAGCTTGAAGTTACATTATTTATCAATTTGATTACACTGAATTTCTACGATTGAAAGACATTTTATTTGATTGATTTAATTACATATGTAGAATTTTCTACGATTGAAAGACTGCGTGAGCAAGACACAATTAAAATGTTTATCTTTTAATGTTCATTAGTACTTTTAATAATATTTCTACTTATTGCCGCCGTCACCATTATTTCAAGAAATTATTAGCGATAGTGCTTGTCACTGCCTTACCTCGAGTTAATTTATTACTTTTAAAGTTTTTTAATTTCTATTTTGGCTTTATGATTTGAAATTTCATTCTGAACTTTAGGTTATATCTGTTTAAACAAGTGGACTATTTTCAGGATATTCTATTTCTAATCAGTAATCGATTATCTAAAATATTTATTTTCTGATTCATGGGATAGCAGGGTTGGGTTTTTGACGTCAAAAAGTGGTTTTTGACATGACAAGGGTATAATACTGGTTTAAACTGTCAAAAACCCGTCAAAAATGTCAAGAACTGAAGTTTGCCAAGAAAATATATAAACTTCAAAACTACCAACATTTGCCATGCATTATATTGAAATTTAATTATACTATAGGTAATCAGCAGGTTTTAAAATATTTTTTAATTAAAATTAAGGTAAAATAACAGATTTAAAATCTCAGAAATTTATATTCAAATGCATGTGCAGAAAAATTTTGCACAAAAATTGTTTAAATATTTATATTTAAAAAAAAAATTTTTTTTTTTTTTTAATATTTAGAAAATTAAAAGTTTATTACTAAAAGTTTTTGACATATAAGGAACATATAACTAATATTTATAAGGAACTTACAAGTTATGTTGTATAAATACAAACTTGATACAAGTGTATAAAAAAAAATTTTAATGTTATACCGAATATCTTTATTATCCAGTATGTTAATTTGAATTTAAAAGTAGTTATATTTGTGAATAATGATAAATATAATTCATATTGTTTATTATATTTATTTATAATTATTACACTTATCATTTTAAAACAATTTTTATCTCTTAATTTTTTTTCTTCACTTATATTAAGAATACAAATAATGCATATCTTGAAAGCAAGAAGTAATTATTCAACAGCTGAATATTTAGATATTCAACAAAACTATATAGTATGTATTCAGCAAAATGAAATTCACAAGTAGGTATTTGGATAAACTAAAATTTCAGCATAGTAAATTAATAGGCTGAATATACTGTAAATCGACACTAACTACTCTGTGTATTTAACAGAAAGCACTTTGTACAAAACTGCTAATGTTTATCTTTAAAAATGTCTAATTTTTAGTATGATCTATATACACTAAATTTGGTTATAAATAAATTTCTTAATAATATCACTGCAGATTTTCAATAACACATGAAAATGAATACATAATATTACAAAAGATGTGAGTTTTCAAAAGTACAAGATTTTGGTTACTATTCAAAATATAAGTGTTTCTTCAAAATTTTAAATTTATTTTTTCTAGAACATATTTAGAAACACTATCCTTTAAAAAATATATAAATTTTATGTATTAATTAAATTTCACATATGAATATAGGTTTTTGACATTTTCGACATTTTTGACAGTGAGGTTTTTGACGTGACGGTTTAAACCATGGTTTAAACCGTCAAAAACTGTCACATGTCAAAAACCTGCCAACCCTGTAAGATAGTGAAAAAAAAAATAAAAATTTTAGCTGCGAATTTCTTTTTCTTCTTTTTTTTTGTATTTATTTATCGAATGGTTCATTATTTATTTTATTAATCTCGAATAAAAGTAAAGCATTTCCCCAACAGTCCATTGAATGCCAAGGGGCTTGTGGAGGCAGGTTAAGATTCCACAATTTCAATACCAACGGCCTGATTGTTAAGTGTGCTCAGTGTTATGCACAGATTGTGGATTTCAAGCCGTTGCTGAGGCAGGGGATCGAACCCCACTTCACAATAACAGTTCAGTGACTTAACCACTGATATTTTTTTATATGAGTAAAAAATATGTGTTTAAAAGCATTCTCAAGAAATAAAAAAAAANGGCCCTGGGCAGGGGATCGAACCCCACTTCACAATAACAGTTCAGTGACTTAACCACTGATATTTTTTATATGTGTAAAAAATATGTGTTTAAAAGCATTCTCAGGAAGTAAAAAAAAAAAAAAACCCACTTTGAAATTTCTATTTTTTAAAAATTATTTTGGAATAAAAGTGCGAAAAAGTTGAGTTGGAAAAAGTCCTTCATTAATTTTATTCATCTTTCCTTTATGGTGTTATAATATTTAAGTTATTGTGCAAAATGTGAATTACTGAAAATTGATATTCTGCTTGTAGCGTGTGTTATCATAAAAGCATCTGAAATTATAAAAATTAATGCCAATTAAATTAACTCATCAACTTTCTCTTTTATAGAAGTAAATTAATTTAAGCAAAATAGTTCATAAATTCATTTAAAAAAACTCTTGCTCCCTGCCCACTCTTTTTGTTGCTGTACTTTTCTCTCGTTTTTTGTGTTCAATTTAACTAAAAAATATTCCATTATTATTGTTTACAGTTTAATGAAAAATAAGAATTTGCTACCTTCAATTTAATTTCGCTTTTATATTATTGATCGTTCTTCGCAATCTTATGATTGGGTTCACATCATATCAAATAATCTGCACTGCTTGATATTTTTCATGAGAAATAAATGCAAGGAGAGATGACTCAGGAATGACTTTTTGGCACCCAGGTGGAGTGTGTCACTATTGGGGAGGTTGAGTGAGGTTAGTCAGCTAAATTGATGCGTTTTTCCTGCTCCCTGCTAATGGCAGGGGGTGTAATCACCTTCCCTCCCTTTATCACCATTTCACCGCCAAAACTTATGATGACGATGGGATCTCCAATTTTTACTGCTTTGCTATTTTTTATAAACGCTGAAAACAAACGATGCAGTTAAAATTGTTAAATTATAATTATTTGAGAATGAGTTTCTGTTATTGATTTTAGTTTTTTGGTAGCAGAGTTTATTGTTAGTTGAGTCATTGATTTTAATTTTTTTGAGAGATTTTTGGTATCTATTTGCAACTTACGAAGTTTTGCAACTTGCTAACTTTGCTGTGAAAAATTTCATTACCTCAAAATTAGCTTGATGTTACATATTTTGTTTAAAAGCGGAAGTTGAAAATAAGAAAAAATAAACGTTTTCAGAAATATGTGGTTGTTAATTAAATCGTTTGCTTAAACTGCGTTTTAAAATAAGAAAAAATAAATAAACGTTTTCAGAAATATATGGTTGTTAATTAAATCGTTTGCTTAAACTGCGTTTTAAAATAAGAAAAAATAAATAAACGTTTTCAGAAATATATGGTTGTTAATTAAATCGTTTGCTTAAACTGCGTTTTAAAATAAGAAAAAATAAATAAACGTTTTCAGAAATATATGGTTGTTAATTAAATCGTTTGCTTAAACTGCGTTTTAAAATAAGAAAAAATAAATAAACGTTTTCAGAAATATATGGTTGTTAATTAAATCGTTTGCTTAAACTGCGTTTTAAAATAAGAAAAAATAAATAAACGTTTTCAGAAATATATGGTTGTTAATTAAATCGTTTGCTTAAACTGCGTTTTAAAATAAGAAAAAATAAATAAACGTTTTCAGAAATATATGGTTGTTAATTAAATCGTTTGCTTAAACTGCGTTTTAAAATAAGAAAAAATAAATAAACGTTTTCAGAAATATATGGTTGTTAATTAAATCGTTTGCTTAAACTGCGTTTTAAAATAAGAANTAATTAACTTTTTAAAAAAAATATTTATTTTTCCTTTCCCAGTCTTACATTTAACGTTTTTAAAATAAATTAATATTTAAAAATTGTTTCATTCATATTGATTGATAGTTCGTTCATTGGATTGTTTTTAAATCAATTTTTGAACCAAATATTGGGTTCTATACAATATTGAACGTATTAATTTTCAACATAATGTATGCATACCTATAGTTTTCTTAGATACTCCATTCTAAGTGGGGTCCCACTGCAAGGGAGATTTTCTGAAGGTTATATTTATTTCAGGATTTCTTTTCGAGTTAGTAAAATACGTTACAAATCTAGTGCAATTTGATTTTTCTACATTAATTTAAAACATCTTAGTATTAAGTTAATTAACTGCATGTGTTAGTCTCAGACTGATAAAGCAGGAAAATTGCGATTGACACTATAAAAATAAAATTTCGAATGTTGCTGCTGCCTTATTTTATTATTAATTTTTTTTTAAAATTAAGCATAAAAAAAAATTACACCTGACTAACTTACTTTGTTTAATTTTATTCTATTCATCAGAAGAGGAATCGTAATAAACTCAAAATTGATTGGATGGTAGCATTTGAAATTTATGGTTGATCTTTTGTGTTTTTATTTTCATTTTTTTTATCTTGTCGAAAAATTAATTATTTACAACTTTTCCTCTTCCGATTTCGCCCGATTAATCACAAACCGAAGCTACCATCTCGACATTACTAAAATTAATAAAATCATAGTGAATTTTTATAGTTAATAAACCAAAAAATCAAAAAGATTCCATATTTCTAATTTTAATGCTTTTATTTTCACGGGGAAGTAAAGCTGTTTTACCATTTTACTAAGAAATTGTAGTTTGCTGACGCATGCGATCTGTAAATTCAGTTATTAAATCGTCTGCCGTCATTTATCATTCTGATGGAAAAGAAATAATTTCAATTTGTAAATTTGTACCAGAGTTCTTTAATAATTTGTAAAATTATTGTTTAAAAATTGTGCATTGAAATTCTTAAAAAATCCGAATTTTTTCCCTCCTTTTGCTGTTACTAAATCATTTATTTATTGACATTAAAAGTGTTTATAGATGGATCGTGATAAAAACAAAAATGCTTTTCTTTTCTTGAATAGGGATTTCCTCTGCAATTTATCTTTCAACCAATTAATTTATTGAGTCATATTTGCTCGCATCAATCACTGAGTGATATAAATAGTTTTTCTTTAAGCTTCAATAGAGGATTTCTTTAATTTATAACATTCTATCATAATAATTTACAGCCAGTTTTAAAAATTTTAAATGGGGATTTTTTAAGGTCATTAAGGTTATTTCATTATTTATGTTTTTTACATTTATATTCTTTGATGATCCCGCCTTTATATTTATCTGAAACACATGTTTTGATTAGTGATTACCGTATGAGGGTTCGCATTCCTGATAAAAAAAATATTTTGGTCTGATATTGTTGATTTTTTTGCGCTTTCAGAGAGAGCTTCCCATTTTTTGCGAATATAAATGCGGATTTTAAAGTAATCAATTTGAAGAATCAGAAAATTCCTACATCTTTTTATTTTAATAAATAATAGATGGGATGTATCGTCTTAACTTTACATATTCTTATTTTAACTCTACATATTCCTTGGCTCAACTTCCTATTAATTTTCATTCTTAAATTAGTACATAATCATTAATAATTCTAAGTGATTTAAGAATTTAATATCGTGAAATCCATCGTTAGAAATTATTGATATTTCACATTAAATGGCTTGCATTGCATTATTTTTGAAATCTAGAAAATATAATTTAAGCTAGACAATATTTTACTTAAATAAACATTTATGTTAATCATCTTTTTTTTTTCCCTAAAAAAAGGCTTAATAATAAAATTATTAAACCTTTTGCCAAGTGAATTACAATCGACATATACAATAATATCGTTCTTAATGATTATCGCGTTATTATTTTGTTTCATATGCGTAGCGTTTTTAAAAAGTGCTTAAAGGTACTTATTTTCGCTTCTTAAAAGCCCTTAAAGGTGCTTTTTTCATTGGGTGTTTTTAACAAGTGCTTAATTTTTCTTTTCCAAAATGAGATTTTTCCTTTACCATGTTGATATTCGCTACGAATTATGCCGAGATACACTGTTCACATTGTTCTATTCAACGTTTTCACAATTAATTCTACCCCAATCTATTTCTGCTTATCGTCAATCCGTAGTGTATAGAAACGCCATTCGATTTACATGAATAAAAATTTTTGGCTGTTGTCAAAAATAATGCCGAATATTTTCTGATTTTTCGGTTAAAACCAGATAAAACCGTCAATTGTCAAAAACTTTCCGTGTTTTTTTTAAGTGCTTAAAAATATTATTTGAGTGCTTGAAACGAGCTTAAAGGGTGCTTATTTTTTGTTGAATAATTTGGCTACGCACCCTAGTTGTCGATAGATCCCACAATATTTCGTGTTTGATAAAAATCATTGACGATAATGATTACGATTTAACCGTATTTGATAATCATCCCATTATTATTGTTATTAATTTTTTCTTTATATTTATGTGAATATATATTCAATACATTCATATATTGTCGAGCTCCACTGTGACATTTAAACAGTTAATCACATCGAAATATGGCCAACAAAATTTGAAGTACTAAATATTACAGAAGTAAAATTAGTTACCATAAAAAATATGTAATAGTACATAGTTTTAGGTATATAATTTATGACATTTCTGAATAGTAAAAAGAAAATAACTTGCAATACTTTTAGCTTTATCAATTCCATGCACATCCTCTGCATAACTTTAGTCAGATTTTGCAGAAGGTTTCAATTTTAATCCTATTTTTTATAGTTTTTCAAGCATTCATCCTTAATTCTTATGACTTATAAATTTTATACATTTGTACGGCTTAAGAAAATATAGTGATAAGCCACGTTTTCATCATATCAAGTAATATTCTTTAATTTAGACTGTTATTTAGTATTGTTTTCAGATGGGTTCTTTATGAGTGTCCGGAATTTCCTCTGAATAATATCACACTCAAAATTTTCTATCCTACATGGAAATAGTTGTGTTTTACACCAAAAACAACACAGTTTGAAATCGTGGCTAATCATTATACTGCTATTTTAATTGTTATTTTCAGATTTGAAATACTTACGATAAAAACATGTAATTTGACAAAATATATTTTTGTGATTTTAGGTAGTTTTGGTGGATTTCCAGATTTTCAGTTTTTAGTTGAACCTCGTGACATAATCGTTATTAAGGATAATGCTGCTATTTTAAATTGCTCAACTACTGGCCAACATACTGTCATAAAATGGAAAAAAGATGGAAGTTCATTAGATCTTGATGAGCGTCGGTAAGAATTTTTACTTTTAGCTTGTTTGTTGCGTTGGAAAAATTTATGCTAGTTAGTGTAATTTAACAGGATAATAAATATGCTATAGAATTTGGTAATTCAGAATTGGATCCAATACAGGGCTGCCATAGGCATTTAAAATGACTATTTTGTAGAAAAGGAGACTATGGCGACTATTTTTGCCAAAATGGAGAGAAAAAAGACTATTTTGCAATCAGTTGTAAAAAATTGGCTACTTTTTTTACTAATTAGCTAATAAAAAGGAATAAATATGATATTTTTTTCTCTCACAGCACTGAGTACGGATAAGAATCAGGGACAAGGAGGATCATCATGAATTTTTCCCTTCTGTTTTTATGTGACTTTAGCAGTTTTTATGTGACTTATGTGTTTGTTTTTATTTCACTTTTTATGTGACTAAGCGATAGCTTTATTCCCACTCTATTTGAACAATGGAATTACAGTGGAATGTATTATGCTGCTGGTGTAAGCTACATCAAATATGCCAATTTGTTCTGCTTTGTGGGCACGTTTTCCTTGTGACAACATTTGCGCTGGACTCACGCTTGTGAGAACGGGAGTTCGAATCCAGCCGGATCCGATGTAGTAAATGGTGACTGGTGAACACGTTAAATCTGTCGGGTCACAAAATCCTCCATATTCCCTTTAACAAATCAATACCTCTATGAGTACTGAATTTGAGATAGTTTGTTCTCTGGTTCAGGTCAAAATTACGATATGTGGATGTATGAATGTGTCCGCCATATAAACGGGTGTGGCAGAAGTTTAATTCTTGGCCATAGATGGCGCCACTGGACAACCGCATCCCCTCTTCCTTAATGGTTGACGCCAACAAGAACGACATTTCCGATTTTGTGTATGATTCTCAGATTATGAAATAAGAAAAATTGGTGTTAGTAAAATATTCAAATTTCACATTTAGGTAAAATACTTCATTGAAGGTAGAGAGAAATAATTAGTCGCATGGAAGGAAAAATGTTTAACTTAAAGGGAAACCAAGAACAAGTTGCAGATTTTTTTTAAAAAGTGGGGAAGAGCAATAAAAAACAAATATTAATGAAACTCTTAAAGGAAACAACATGAGAATGCATGTGTAAAATGATCAAAACAATTGTGAAACTATTTGGGAAAATTAAAATAAATATTTAGAAAAAGAAATTGAAATATGTTATTCTTATTAGTATCAGTATACTCCTATCATTTTTCATTTGAAACATTGTAATTCATAATTCTTGATAAAGTTCTAATTCATTATTTAATTATTATACTTTTGCACTTGTAAATAAACAGAATGTATAAAACATGGGTGTAATGTTAGTTTATTTTTAGAGTACTGAATTTAATATTTTTCTCTTTTATTCATTTACAATTATTATTATTATTATTATTTTTTTAGAATTTTTTAGGCTATATTTTATTATTATAATATAAGTTAAGTATTGTAAAAGCATGTTAGAGGAAATTAATTTTAGCAATTATTTTATATATCTAGAAACTATTTTAGGGACTATTTTTTTTTTATTTCTGAAGCAACTTACTCCAGTGGCGGCCATGCAAATAGGTTTTTGAGAAATGATATCCTGAACTGATGATTTTCCTGTGTTTTATAACTTTCTACTTTCTATCGCTTCTAAATTTATTTATTTTTAAAGATACCTGATTTTTATGTTAGATTTCGGATAATAATGAAAACAATTAAACCCCCAAAAATATTCTATCACCAACTTTTTTTTAAAATGTATAAAAACTAATCAAAATTAATTTAGAGTATTTATAAAGATTAAGGTCAGGTGTTGGTAGTGTGGATTTTTATATTTGGATTTAGGGGATGATTCACTATCTAATTTTTGATTAGTTATGTTTTTTCAGTTGAAACTTGGGCTCTTCTAGGCAATTTTGCCAGCCAAGTCTTTCATGTTGATATCAATAGTTTTAATTTTATTTAGTTATGTAATATTATTTGTTTAAAATATAAGATTATTTGCATTTTATTATTTCAAAATAATTTGCTATTATTTGCATTTTTTTATTTCAAAATAAATTGCTATGTTTTTTGACCTACTAATACCACTACCTTTTGTTAAAAGTTAGAAAATTTACAATACATTATTAGTATAGTATTTTTTACCCCATGAAAAATATAAGCAAAAAAAATTATTGTTATTTAATACATTTGCTGCATAAATATCTTTCTTAAATTGTTTAATTTTTTATAAATGCCTTTTCCTTTTTTTATATTTGTATTTTTTGTATGTTTTTTTATTTATCTTTTTTTTTGCAATCATATGCCTGTGTTTTGAATATAATGCTACCAATTATCTACCAATATTAATAGTCAATTAAGGATATGTAAATACATTGTTTAGATAAGTTTTGTCTTTAATTATTTTTTAATATTTGTATATAATTTTAATTTTTGTATTTAATTTTAATTTTTGTATTTATTTTTAATTTTTGTATTTAATTTTAATTTTTGTATTTAATTTTAATTTTTGTATTTAATTATGTTATAATTTCAAATATAACAATTACAATTAGAAATTTAATTAGTAACAGATTACTGAACTTTCTTCAAAATAGCTATCAAACTATTCAGCATAAATTTTTATATTAGTAATATACTTTTAAATGCAACTTTTCTCTTTCAAACACAAACTTTATTTTATCAGTAATATTTTTTTAAAATCAACTTTTGCATTTTCTAATAAAATTATTTTTAAAACAGTTGAAGGCATATCAAGTTGTCACATTTTATCCAAAAAAAGGTAAATCAGAAAAAGAGAGGGAATTAAATATTTGTGTGTTTTTGAATTGTTATTTTGTGTTATATCATAAAACAATAAATAGTTCATTTAAATTTTATTTTCTGCATAATTTTTTTTATGTTATTAAAACGCATAGACAAAATTAAATTTTTTTCCTTCTAATTTTTGAAGTTGAATCTAATGCACTAATTAGAATATTTCAAAACTGAACTATTTTTTTTAATATATTTAGGTTTGTTATGTCAAATGGATCTTTAATTTTCAAAAAAGTTGTACATAGTAGAACTGAGAGGCCAGATGAAGGACTTTATCAATGCTCAGCATTTAAAGAAGGAGTTGGAACTATTATTAGTAAAGAAGCTAAACTTCAAATAGCATGTAAGAAAACATTATCATTCAATTTACCAAAATTTTCTTTTAAAAACTGTATACTTTTGGAAAATGGTTAGTGTAATTATTATTTTTTGAAAGTATTATGCAGGGTTCACAGTTTTCTTGATTGAAAATATTTTATTCTTCTTTGTCTTGATTTTTAGCTTTTAGCTGCGACATCTCAAATTTTTCTTAATTATGGGATTTTCCTGTTTTTTTGGAATATTTCATTCTCTACAAATACAAATGCGGATTTTAAAATAATGAATTTGAAGAATCAAGTGATTTAATTTCCTTTTACTTTAATAATTAATGCCAGCATAAACTATTTTATTGTAAACATTAATGCTAGCAAAATAAAAATTCGATAGTAGAGAATGCTCATTAATTATGTACAAGGTTCAGGTGTATGGCCTTTCCCGCTGAATTAATTGTTTCAAATTTTTTGAGAATTCAGTAATTTTATGATGTAGAAACTCAATTACCAGCTTTAGATCTTCAAATTTTTATGGGGATGAACTCAGGGGACACACGTTTATATATTGTTCTAAGTAACTGCAGTGACAAATCGTTTTTAGTAGTTTAAAAATTATTGATTTATGTCTTTCATGTTATTTTAAAAATGATTGATTTCAAATAACAACTAACTAGTCATTTGGAGAGTCAGAAATACAATCAGCAGAAAACGACAAAAATGTTAAGATATGTATGTTAGCAGGACAACACTTCATCAGGGGACACACTGCGTGCTAACACACAGAAACCTTTCTGTTGCCAGTGGTGAAACCAAAAACTGACAGTGCCCCCGAGGCCCCATAATGTAAAAACAAATAAAAAAAAGCAATTGGAAAAATTGAAATGTAAATGTAAAGAAAAATTAATGACAAACAATCGCAATTCAAAAGTACATGGAGTAAGTCTTAATAATGACTTAAAAGTACACAGACTAAGACTTAATAAAGAGACTCCCACATATAAGAGAAATAAATAAATTAAGATAAAGTTACAATTAGAATAGCCACATCAAAATAAAATATAAATTGCTAAATAATTAAGAAAACTTTAGTCAGTTTGATCATAAGTTATTTAGGTGTCCCACTCTTTATTTTGTGTACTGTACAAAGTTTTTTTGTTTCAATTTAATTACGTACTTATTTTATCTATGCTTTTTTTGTTAGCTTTACCACCATTTGCAAAAGTGATTACGGATCTTTCTGTTTCCCAAGAACAAACTGTTTATTTTCCTTGCTCAATACAAGCTGTACCACCAGCTTCTATAACCTGGTTCAAAAATCAGCAACCTCTACATTTAGATGCAACTCGGATGACAATTTTACCGAGTGGAGCTCTGGAGATTGATGATGTGCAACCAGTAGATAGAGGCACTTACCACTGTGTTGCAGAAAATGTAGAAAAAGCAAGAGAAAGTGACCATGGAACTCTTTCAGTTAATCCAAAAACAGGTTATAATTTGCATAAAATTTTTAGAAACTTAAGTTTAACCTGGTTTTTGTTTAAAATGCTTTAATTTAATGGTTTTTATTTACTTGCAAAAATGTTTTTTTGCTTATACCAATAGATTCATAAATTAATTTTCAGTTTTTTGTTTTCAGCATCTATTTATTTAGGATTGTATAAATAAATGTGTTTAATGCTTATTTTATATGGTATTACATATAAGAGTGTTGAAAAAAAATTGAAAGCCTGATTACTCCTTATTTTGTTTCATTTTCTAAGATCCTTCACATGATTTCGCCATCAATCTTTTTTTCGGTAGATATTACTACGGATTTCACGATTTTTTAAAATTATTTTTTTTTAATGTAATGATGACTTACAAAATGCAAAAACGGAAATAATCGCTGTGTTTTCCCCTGAAAAAAATGTGAGAATAATATTAGGATAAAAAAATATTACATATTAACCCACTGACGGTTCTGCACGTAAAAAGTCGCATTTTAACCTGCAGTCTTCTCTGCATAGCAAAACCGGTTTTCCCATGTTAACTGATAGGGGAACTGTGTGTAGGGGAGAAACATTCGCCCAATTTTGCCCTTCTCCTTAACCGCCAGTGGGTTAAATTAAAAAAAGAATTTTATTTGATCCGAAGAAATTTTTTTTTGAAGTTGACGTTTTTGTTACTTAAAATTAAANATTAATAAAATGTTTTCTTATTTTGTTTCATTTTCTAAGATCCGTCACATGATTTCGCCATTAATCTTTTTTTCGGTAGATATTACTACGGATTTCATGATTTTTTAAAATTATTTTTTTTAATGTAATGATGACTTACATAATACAAAAATGGAAATAATTGCTTTGTTTTACCCTCAACAAAATGTGAGAATAATATTAGGATAAAAAAATATTGCATATTCAATTAAAAAAACTATTTTATTTGATCAGAAGAAATTTTTTTTTGAAGTTGATGTTTTTGTTACTTAAAATTAAAAACGTGTATACTTGTTATTTTTAAAAGTATCTTGCAGAAAGATGTTAGTATTAGACAGGTATGTTGCAGAAAGCCCAAAAAAATTCTGCCCCCGGGATTAACTCGTTCAGTGTAATAATATTAAGCTTGTTTAGCTTTTTGATGATATTAGTTTTGTAGATATAATTTGCTATAGAACATAACTGTCTATTTTATTAATTTAAGAAAACATTCATTTTTGAAATTTTGAAAAACCATTGTTTCTTACCAAAGAGCAATTTTTACAAGATTATATTTCTCAGATTTCTTATAAGTTTTATATTAAAAAAAATATATCAGGATGAAATAATCCCAGTTTTTGCTTGTCTTATAATCAGAAATAAACGTATAATATAATAAATATAAGAATTTATATTTTTGCTATAGAAAATAGCAAAAATCTAACAGGGATAAAATTACCATGACAAATTAAGAAGTCTCAAATTTTAAAAATAATTATACTTTTTTCAGATGAATTGTTGTCATCTCCTAATTTTATTGCTACTCCTCCATCTACTGTTGTGATAGCTAAAGGGTCCAACTTAACTCTAGATTGTGCAGCTAATGGCAATCCAAATCCTATAATAACCTGGTTAAAAGGAAATTCTGCTATCGATTTTTCGTAAGTACATTTCATATGGGTATGAAATTTTAACTTAAAGAATTTCTATTTATTAACATATTATTAGTTATAAATTTATAACTCCTCAATGTTGTCTGACTTATTCTGTTGTTTTTGAAATTGAGTGATAAAAATTTTTTTTTGCGCAATTAACTTGAACGAATTTTCTTGGCATGAATGTTACTTCATTTTATTAAAATATTTAGGTTTTTTGTAAGAGAAGATGAAAGAAAGGAAATTAATAAAATTAATGTTAATTGCTTTTATGGTGAAAAACATTCAGTTGAAGTTAGTATTTGTTCCACCATTTCTTAGACATTCATTGATGCAAAGATAATTTAAATATTGCTATTTGCAAATATTGAGTTTATGCATATCCTATGTAAATCATTAGATAAATATTTTTTTTTTAAATGGAGTAATTACTTTTTTATTCCTATTAAATTATTATATTATACTATATTTGTTCAGGTTTTCTTAGTAGTATTAATACATTTTTTCTGAATTTATGCATCTTAAATTTATTCTTATATACTCTTTATTCTACATTCATGAGGTAACAATTACTTAAGGGATGGCATGAGTGAGTGTAAATACAGGGTGCACTGCTGTTAATGTATATTTTTTGAATCCTTGTATAAAACTAAGCTTAAAGGTTTACTCTTTAGGAATTAAATACAAATAATTAAAAAGAAGAAAACTAAAACAGGTTATCCAAATCTGTTTAATAATTAGTGAAAAGGGAAGATTAAAAACCTCAATACCAATTGTTTACCTGATGGAACTTGAAAATCTTCTTATAATCACCTTTCAACTCTCCTTTCTTTCTTTCATTTGCTTCCTGTTAAACATATTTTTAAATTTTCAGTTACGTCATACTTAGTTGTGATTTGTTAGATTTCAATAGCGTTTTTTATTTTTCTCTCTTAAAAATTAATTTGCATTTTCTAATGTACTTTTTTTATGTAATTTTTGTCAGGGATTCTACGAAAATAAATGGTATCAAAGCATAGTATAGCTCATTGATTCTTTTTTCAATAAAGGGAATTGAACATCAATTTTTCTTTTAGCGACAATTAACCCTGTACTGTAGCAATTACACCTTATGCTATTATTGATTGTTTTCTTAAAATAAATTTATTTTTAAACTAAATTTTTGTAGGAAAAAAAAGCAAACGTTTAAGTTTGCATTTAATTGTTATAAAAATATAAAGTTACTATAATTTTTCTTAATCAGAAAACAGAGGAATATTTATTATTTCTGTGATAATTTTTTCATATTTTATGCTTGCGTGTAAATCATTTATTTAAATAATAGAATTTCAATAATTTTCTTGGCTTTTTCCAATTTTTTCATTACTCTGAATTCATAATTGTAGGTTTTTAGGAAGTCGCTTTAGAATTGTAGGCTCTGGCAGTTTGAATCTTGAAAACGTTGCTGAAGAAGATGCAGGAACTTACATGTGCCGTGCTGAAAATGCTGAAGATTCCATAGACGCTAGCTCCACAATAACTGTTATTGGTTTGTAAAACATTTTAAGTTTTTATGAATTTTTTGAAATTTTTGGGGTTTTATAAATTTTATTACTTTTTCTTATAAAATTTATTCCTAAATTGAGCTTTAAATGATAGTGTTTAAGCAAATTACTATTAAATGCATTTTCATCTTAAAACTTCTTTTTGGCTGTATCAATTTTTCAATTTGGCCAGTATCAATTTTATACTTTTTCTATTGTATTAATAATGTAGAGTAGTTTCCTTCAAATAGGTTATTCGATACTTGCAAAAGGCTTTAGGCAAACAGTTTAGAAGAAGAAAGGCATTAAAATAAAATTCTTTTTAAATTAATTAAGCCAGTAATTTCTATATTAATAAGTTAATATAGAAATTATTATCTAAATTAACTGAATTTATCTAATTCTACTATTTCTTTTCTTCATATCGGTTTTAACTCCATTAAAGTTTTATGTTTTAGGTTTCTAATTTGTAAAGCTGTTAAAAATATGTTTCCATTTTTTTATGAAAAAAATGCTTATTGTTTTGAGATGTCCTTTTTTGAGAAATGAGGCGCTGTTGTACAAAATTTATTTTAAAACTATACCTATATTAAAAATATTATAATATATTAAAAAATAATTAAATCATTTAGTTACTTTGTTTGTGAGTGTTCAAAAGTATTTAGTTGATGTTAAATTTAATAATGAAGTCTAATTAAAATATAAATTTCATTACATTATCTAGTTCCCCCATATTTTTTGACCAAGCCTCAAAATCAAGCTGTTTATGAAAAGGAAGATGTGACATTCAAATGCAGTGTTTATGGACGACCCTTACCAATTGTGCGTTGGTTCAAAGACGGAGATCTCATTGTTCCGAGTGAATATTTTCAGATTGTAAATGGCTATAATCTGAGAATTCTGGGAGCTGTCAAATCTGATAGTGGAATCTATCAGTGTTTTGCTACAAACTCTGCTGGAAATATCCAGTCATCTGCCCAGTTAAAAGTCCTCAGCAATGGTAAACTATGTTAAATATTTGTTTCAATTTATGTTCTCTTTATGAATTACCTACAAAGCTGAATATGTTTATGAATGTTGATTGTTTAAAATGAAATGCTTTTATTAAACTTCTAAATTGTTCCATTCTCCAGGCATGAAATTCTTGCACATATCAGGAATAAAATGTATTAATTCATTGTTTTCTACAAATTAAGTGGTTATTTACAAGCTAATGATTCTTGTTACAGCATTAGACTTGATATACATGTATCTGTATTACATACTCACTATTTAAAGGTCGGTAAACTATTAAAGACTGCACACTGTTTGCACTAGTTTTGATTTGCTTGCATTCAGCAGTTAGCATGTCTCCTGCATTTTTTTAAATCATAGAATTTTAATATCAGCTCATATTTTGTGATTGGTTTTTATATATAATTTCATTTACATGTATGCATGATAATTTTCATTTCAAATTAATAAAATGTTTTTGAAATTTTTTTTTATGAATTAGTTTGGTAGTTTATCAATTAGTTTGGTAGGAGGGAAAAATAGGGTTAAACTGAAAAAAATTATAATGTGAAAGCAGTTTGAATTTTTGTTAACCCTATAATTGTCAAGCTTTTTGGAAAAAAGTTTTCTGTAGTTTTGAATAAAAAAATTATTTGCTCTCTTGGAATGTTACCAGTTTTAGTGATGCAGATAAGGTCAGAAAATGCGAATAATATTTAAAAGAATTTCAGCTGTGCCAGGGAAAATTATGAAAGAGATTCCCCTTTAAAATATTAGCCATGAACACATTTTACCACTATCACAATTTTGCATACTATGTTTAATAAATTGGTTTAAAAAATTGCTCACTAATTAACTAATTAAGAAAATTTTAAGCTAGTCATTGAAGAATAAATAAACAAAATTTTCATAATTTCACAAAAATTTTAACATAATTATCTTAAATTTGTTCTCGCTTAAAAAAGCTTATATTTACAGTTTTGTTTATGGATTTTTTTATTTATTAATTTTTTTTTATTGTCTGATGTACTGTCTGATTTTATTGTCAGTTTAAAATGTATAATTTTTTTTCTACTTTTCCATGCATTGCTTCTTGTACATCTAATACTTACAAATGCAAAGTTAGCTTATTTAAACAAATGAAACTTTATACAGTTATTGTTATTTTTTTTAAACTGGAGTTGCCTATCGAGTGAGATTTTTATTACTATAAGTGGAATAACTAGTTGTATATTTATTTAGCACTTTAACTTATTCTGCCCTGTAATCAACGAAATTTTAGGACTGTTTTATGAAAAAACTGAATTATATACATTAACGATATATGTATCTTATGAAAAAAACCTTTATCAGTTGATTGAAAATAGTTGATAATGATACATATCTTTTTGCATGACTTATTGTAAATTTTGCTGGTTTAAAAATCAATAGTTTTCATTCTTTAATTTTTTTTCTGGATTTTTTCATTTTTTTTATATTTATGACTGATTTAAAAAGTGTAACCAGAATAGCATGCTAAATTAAAAAGCCTTATACAAGGGATTTAAGTTATTATTTTATTTTGTGTTTAATTTTGCATTATGATTTCTATAATTTGTTTGTTTTTGTTGACAAATTCTAATTCGAATTTTTCTTTTTTCCTCTTTTTACAATTTCTGTTTCTTAAATCATTATGAACTTTACTGTTTCACTTTATGATTGGCTGCTTTCTTTCCTTGCTGCTATTACAAATTTCATTTCTTGTTACCTCTGAAACTTTCTCAAATGATATATTAACAAATTAAAAGATTCTTCCGAATCAGCTGCTTTTTCTCTTCCTGTAACTTTACCTAACTTTCCACACAAACCAGGATTTCTTCAGTTTCACAAGGAAGGACCATCTGCTCCATTGAACCTCACTGCTGTTATAGTCAAAACTCGATTTATCACTCTATCCTGGGAACAGCCTGTTCAGAGAAATGGACCAATCATTGCTTATTCTGTGTATTACAGGGAAATTAACTCCTCTAGGTAAGTTTTTATTATTTTTTTTACTACTTTCTTTGATTCAAAACAAAAACTCAATATTTGAATTTTCCTGAGTTGGTGTTTATGGAAATAACGAGAAAAGTTGAGAATTGCTTAAAAAGTTACAATTTCGGTACAATATTAATAAATTATTAAAAGTTTTTTTGCCCTCCCAGTTTAGGCTTCAGTGGCCATCTTGAGTTTTTTTTTGGGGGGGGGGGAGGGAACTTTTATCTAAATAGTTAATTTGTTAGATTTGTAAAATATGGGTCCAAACAGAGAGTTTTAAAGCAATAATATTTGAGCTATTAAGTTTTTTAAATGGGACTGATCAAACACTTCCTTCAAGTAAATAATCAGAATTTTTTTGATTTCTTTTTTCAGCTCTTAAAAAAAATGGAAATTTTTATTTATTTATATTAATACCTATAAAGTTAAGTTATAATTTTGCTTGCATAAAATTACCAGCATACTTCTTCTGTGCAAGAGAAATACCCATCCCAGTCAATGTGTCATAATTTATTTTTTGTGCCCCCTTTTCAATTTTTGTCGTATTTGGTTTGCTATAACACATAAGCTGAATCACTGATCTAAATAAGTGATGTATTGATTTCTGTATAATATGCATGTTACACTTGATTAGTGAAATAATGTGTTTTTTTAAACTTATTTTTATGCTGAATTAAATGTGACAAAATGTAAGTTGAAAAATTTAAAGTTATGTGTGTTTTGTCTTTAAGCATATTTTATTTAAAAAAAATTCTTTTTACATGAAGACCGTAATATTTCTTAATTATCAGTCTTTTCTACTTGGTTTTGATCACTCTTGTTTGAACCTAAAAATAAGACATAGAAAGCATTTCATTTGTCTAAATAGTTAAGTTTTTCCTGCTTGGTTAATTAGAATAGAAGATCAGTTAATAAAGACTCCCACCTCTTACTGACTGAGAAGCAAAGGCAAACTTCAGTTATTTATATTGGCAAACTTTGGATATACTGGCCTAATAATCTGAATTAATATATAATCTGTAACTGGATTAATAAGAATAAAAAAGGTTCTAAATATGATTTTATTTAATCGTAAAATTAAGATATATAAATTTCATTCTTTTTAATTTTTATTTATTCTGATGTAGATTTACTATTCATAATTAATAATGTTTTTCAGAAATTTAACAATAATTATTATACTATTAAATTTTTTTGGATTAAATATTCTATTTTCTTTAAAGTTTTATTCTTTATGTAAATATGGTAACAATTATTCCATTTTTTATGTTAATGTTGGGTCCAGTTTTATAGAAGAAGAATTATCATAGTAGTGGTAATGTTCTGTTGTACATCTACGTTTTTGTCAAGAGGCATTATTGCATGTATATATATATAATCTAAGATTTTTTTTTATTTAGAGAGAATTTTTGAAATTAATATCTATGGTCATGAAATGAAAAATTACAAAATAATAGACTCCTTACTTTATAGGAACGAAGAGATGCATTTTAAATAAGATAAAAAAAATTATAACTTTAAGCATGAGAAAGTTTTTGTAATTAATTTATTTATTGTAATTAATTAATTTGCCTATTATTTTTTAAATTTTTTAAAACTATTAACACGAAGAATTTTTTGTAATTGAATAACGATTGAATTGGGGGATAATTAGGCACCCAAAACCCCCTGGTTCTAATGTCAAGAACTTTAAATTAGCAGCGGACGGTTAGTTCCTTATTAACGAACTTAGGAGCATGGGAAGAGATCCATAGTTAAGGATTTATTTAAGGATAAAATAGCCATAAACAAAGCCAAACCTGCATTATTATAATTAAATTTCAAATAATTTGGTTGCAGCTTAATCATCAAAAAGGCTATGAGAATTAATATAACTCTAATTGAAACATTTTTCTGATATAGAGAAGTAAAGTAGCTAAAGGAATAAAGAGTTAATAGATTTTGATATTCTATTTTACAGTGCGTGACAGTGAATTAATGAGTTATATATTTGTATAGAATTAAAAAGTTAGCTGTTACATTGTTTGTTAAGAAAGGAATGAAATATTTATATTTGTTTTTCTTAAAATGTGATAAAAATTAAATGATTTCTTTCATTTGATTAAGAATGATTAAAAAAATTAAATTTACAAAATTCAAAAAAATTTAAAAACTAGGAAATATGTGATGCTGCCTATTATGACATCATTGAATAATCAATGTTTATTTTCATAAATTACAATAAAAGTTTTTTTTGTTTACTTTTCCTTTTAACATTTTTATTGTATAATAATCAGGGGGTGTTTAGAAGAAATTTGGGTTCCTTAACACATATCTTTTCATAAAAATGGACCATTCACAAAATATTTTAACTGAAAAACGGACCGTTCACAAAATAATTTATCTTTTAATCGAACCGTTCACAAATTTTTTTATCTTCATTATTGTTTTGTTAATCGAAAAAACACTTCTCAGGCGGGTGGGAAGAAAGACATGTAAAAAAACTAAGTTTTGTCTTCGACGGGCGCTTCTTCCCTTATTCATCCGAATTGAATATTCTGTGTTGTGCAGTATAGGCTTAATATCAAATATTTGTATGTTGAATCTCTAATTTAGTAGCAGCAATAGCTGTTACTTTTTGAAAATTATTTTTTTTTATTATAATTTTACAGTGTTGATCATAATCTTGTATATCTTTACAATTTAAAAACTCCTTGAAAGAAAAAGTTTTTTGCAATAACAGGACCCTATTTGCACAAATTCACAAAAGCAGGAGCCTGGTTGAAAGAATGTGACTTAACGTTTATTTTATATTCACAAATTACGAGTAATTTTTTTCACAATTTTACAAAAACGGACCTTTCACAAAATGTCTGGACAGACCCCTGATAATATATTAATTATATTTTTTATAAAATATATCAAATAAAGTATCAAATTTAATCATTAATAATATAAAATTTTGTCCTCTGTGTTATAGGGAACGTGTACAAAATATAACTCGTCCTGTTGTAGAAGATATAAACATCCAAGGCTTACAACCTGCTACAAATTATGTTTTCAGAGTTATTGCTTATAATCAACATGGACCTGGCAGATCATCAAATGAACTTTTGGTTCAAACTCTGAACGATGGTATATTAATTAATCTTATTATATTTATTAAGAATTATTTTTTTAAACCCGAAGATTTAAATTTTTTGGTATAAACTCAGTTATGATTATTTTCTTAATGTGTGTTGATTTGATAGTTTATTACGAAACACTTAAATTTTTTTCAGTTAAGTACGTTGTGCCTATTTTGTTTTTTATTTATTACATTTATCTAGCCTAATTAAAATTGACATTCATGTTTTTCAATATATATTCAATATTTTAATATTATCGAATCTTAAAACTGGATGTTCTGTATTTCATTTATATTTTTTGTACAATTTTCTTAAGAAATGGAATTACAAGAGAACATTGTAAGTTTCCTGTTAAACACGTTAATAATAATAAAATGCTATCGAAATATGAAGAATTTCTTTAGAGATCTAGCGCATCTGAGAGGAAATTTAAAAAACAACAACATTTTATTTGTTAGATTAAAACTAAAAGTGTTGATATTAAGCATCATTCCATTTAAGACGTAAATTGATTTTAATGTTCTATATAGGTAGTTATCTGATCATCATGAAATTTTCATTTTTTTCATCTCACTTTTATTTATTTTCCTAATAACTACTCCACATACTTATTTAACCTTTAAGAGCATAGTTGGTAGATTGCATGAATGGCCAACTAGATAAACAACTTATTACTGCAGAATGACACAATCACCAATGTCTTACAATTTAACTTTTTTCAGAATATTAAATCAGTATTTAAATTTAAAGGTTGTTAACATTTCTAACTTTATTGTGTTTAGATGAAAAGTCTAAATTTATCCACCTGTTAATTTTGTTTATAGTTATGATTTTAAAACTTTTTCTATAAGATTAAATTTAAATTCAGCACTAATAGAAATAAAAAAAATATGAGCAGAAAAGCAAAATTAATGAAGAAATAGTCCTAATTCATTTAGGAGAAATGTGTTGAATCACCATATAATTATTAATGCTTAATTAAGTTTGTTAATAGGTACAGATTGAAATTTTAAAAAAAGCTGTAAGTAAGCTATTGTACTAAAATCCAAGTGGAATAGAGAAATGGTACTAATTTATTTAAGGGAAGCTGAAAAATTCATCAAACTATTATTGATACTCAGTTAATTTGGATATTGGGTACTAATTTAAAAAGAAAAAATAAGCTACATATTAAAAAAACGTTCGTAATGGAGAAATGGTACTAGATAGTACCATTTCTCCAAAACTAAGAAGTCATTATATCTCTTCTGACAACAATGACAAATTGATTTTGGGGAGAAGACTAAAAAATCGTCATATCATTTTCGATGTCAATGCTGTTCAGTTTGTATGCGAGCAGCGCCCTTTGTGTAAGCAACGAGAACTAGTGAGTGTATTACCAACCTCGAAAGAGGCAAGTGTGTGAATTCAATGTGCAAATAAAATAACAGTCCGCTGCATTAATATGTGTTTTGAGTCTTGAGTTAAGAGAAATAACAAATGCTACTCAAATAATATTGGTTATAAGTGCTAATTGAAATAAAAAAAAGTAAGCGACAATTTAAAAGGCAAAATTGATCAAGAAATTTAAAAAAAAACTGCCTACTGTTAACGCCAATGATGCTTAGTTTTTTTTTGTTATATGTTTTATTGGTATTATGGTAAGAGCAGTTTCATTATATACCAAATCCTTTAATATAAGTACCAAGTATTTATGAATAAATTAGCTGCCCATGAAAACTGCACCAATAATGTGCATTTCTATTAAAGTCCTTCAAAGGTATAAGTACAGAAAATTGCTGGTTTGAGTTAAATTTAAAATATCATGAGTTGGCTTCAAGCAACAGTATTTTGCTAGATGATACTGAATAAAGTTAATATTTATTTTGATGGTATGTACTAAAAATTTGCTAAATCTAATAATATGAAGTCACTGATCAGAGCAAGGAATAATAATAATTAAAAAAAACAGGAATTTATTTTAGCTTTAATGATTGTTTTGTTATTTGTTTTTCGGTTTTGTGTATGATTTCCTAGTGTTGTTCTGTACTATTTTTGATTTATTAATTCTTGTTTTTTTTTTTTATCCAGTGCAAGGTACTGGTATTCAGATAGCATTCTATAAATAAAAATTTCCTTAAAATTTTTTATTTCGCTTATATATATTCATCCTAACTAATAATTTATATTTTTAACTTGTATATTGAAGGATTAAGGGCAATGTATTGATAAGCCAAATTTTTAATATTTAAAAGAATGTTGTTCATTTTTAGTATAAAATATAATTTCCATGTTAGCAGTAAGAAGATCCCATCTATTATGCTATGCATCTATTATTAGAAATGACAAAAACTTGTTGCACACCTATCTGGAAGAAAAAAAAACGTAGGAATAGTTTAATGTAGAAAAGCCTCTTTATCATTATATTTTGCCACAAGTCCTTCATTTGTTGCAGGATTTGTCTTAATAATGATTATATACATTATTATCTTATGTATAAGTTTACTCTCTCTTTAAAACTTCAAGATGGTATTTAAAGTAGGAAGTATTTATTGTATAAATCAACTCTTGAATTTAAGCTCTTTAAAAAAACAAATTTTTAATCCATTATAATTAAACTACAAGTTCATTGGCTGATATCAATTTTTAGACATTTTAGTATTAACTCAAAAGATGAACAATTAGATTGAAATTTTGAATGTGCTACAAAAGCATTACTTTTTATGCCTTTGTAATTATTTAATATTGTACAAATGTTTTACTATTGTATTAGTTGAAACCACAATTATTGAAATTTAAGGACTCAAAAAATATGCCAATCATTCTTTAAATTCTGTTCTTATTTCTATTTAAACTTTCTAGTTTATGTTCCCAATTCTCCAAACTCATTGACTGTCATTCCAAGAAACTCTACATCCATACTAGTTAAGTGGAATCCTCCAGACACAAAGAAGGAGTCTGCGGAATACTATAAGCTTTTTTATGTTGCATCCGGTTCATCAGATGAGCAAGAAATAGAGACCAACAGTACAAGCTATGAGTTGAATGATCTCAAAAAGTTTACTGAGTATACATTTTGGGTGACAGCTTTTAATAAAAATGGACCTGGTATGAGCACTGACGAAGTTACGGTCAGAACTCATGATGATAGTAAGTGTATCATACTGTTCTACTTTATATTTTGATAAAAATTCAAATTTATGTTTTGTTAAAATTAAATCAAACTACTAAAATAGAGCTTAAGCTACCTTAAATGAAAAGAAACATAATTAAGTGTTAAATTTTAATCAGGCCACTCACAGTGTTTATTGGCTAGTATCTCTTCAGATTTACTGTTCTAGAAAATTTTACTTTCTTCAAATTAAGTTAGTTTTATGTCTTTTATTTATATTAGTTGTAAAAAATATCAGTTAGAAAAAAAAAAAAGCATTTTAGTTATCTTAAAAAGATTTATTAATAAGAAGACAAAACACTTTGCCTTGGGAGTTCAGAAAAGGTAAGTACAAATTGTTATTTATGGAGTTGGAATTTTTAAAAATATTTGAATATTTCAAAGCAAAATATTTGAAAAATATTTTTTTTAGCATAACTACACTTAATTATATTACTTAATTTGACTTGAGAAATAACTGTTAACTAATATTTTATATTAACTTACATCCATCAAATTCTAGATTAGTGTTATTGTAATTTTTGTATCAGTTTTATTATTGGTCTATTAAATATAGAAATACTTTTTTTTTAAATGAAAGACTTCATTGCTTTTGCTGAATTGCTTTTTTTTTCTACTAAGATCTTTATATTATCATTTTTAATTTTTCAGAACCGGGTGATACTCCTCAAAATGTGAGCTTAGAACCAGCAAGTTCAACGGTATGATATATTTGTTGAATAGTATTTTTTTTTTAAAAAAGTGTTCCTATTTTATTGAATTTAAAGGGTACAACTTGTAATAAATTTAATTGTTAATACTCAAAATGTGAAGAAAATACTTAACTGTAAAAGAAAAAAACTATCAATATGGTTTTTCCTAAATAAAAAATATGCTATTTATTAGGGATCTTCAACCTGTGGCCAGCTGAATGCATTTTAGTGGCCCACAAAGCCTTATCCACGAAATGTCAATGTAAAACTATCAATCACAAACTATCAGCATCAAAAACAATGTCAAACTATCAGTAGTCATAGTAAAACTATCAATAGTCATAGTAAAACTATCAATGCTACATATTCACACCTGCAGTAGGGGGATGAGAGAAACTGTTTTATCAGACTGGAGACGTCCTTGGGGTTGACTAGAAAGGAAGAAATAGCGTAGAATTTCTTCTAACGTTGTTATCAGTTAATCAGGTAGTTGACAAAAATGTAAGTGATTGTTGGTAATGTAAGTAATGATTGGTTGACAATTAAGCAGGGCTTGTGCAATTGATTTACCTAGATTTACTCATATTTACTTAGGTTTCTTAATTCATAAGTATTTGAAACTTGAATAAATGCACAATGGCCAGCCTTGATAGTAAAAAAAGGAAAGTTGAAAAAAAAGTGTGATTCTTTCAAGAAAAGGGGATGTCTCTTTTTTTTAAATAAAAATTCACAAACACAAAACAATGTTTTATTCATTATGCCCATTTATTAAGCAAACAATTATGATAAAAAAATATGGTGTGTGTATGGTGCCATTCATAAAAACTACAATTTTAGCTTCCTGGAGCAAATATAAAAATTTCACTTTTATGAAAAGTTAATACTATTACATAGTATGATGGTTAACACATTTTATGTCTTCTTTGCAATGAAATACTGGCGATTCAAAGCGAAATACTGGCAGCTCCATATCAAATTATCAAGCTAATCTTGGGGAAGATTACTCCACTCAGCAAGCAATGCTCTCCGAAGTTCTGATACTCAAGTAGGAGGTGGTTTACGGGCAGCAACTAGTCGGTCAAGCATGTCCCATACATGCTTTATCGGATTCTAGTATGGTGAGTTGCCGTGAATGGAACACATCTGACAAACTTGCAAACATATAGACCAATATTTCGTTAATATCTGTTCATGGTTTGCCTTTAAACTGTAGTAACCATGGTTGCAAATAGCTAAAGAGACACGTTGGATGCAGTGCTTCCTCTGCTTCTTTTAGAAATTACTGCCAAATACCAGTTTTCGTTCAGAGTTGTAATTAGGGTCATTACTCAAATCTGATGTGATGGCATGTGGAAATAATGCTATGATGAGTTTTCAGTTTCATCTAATGAGAAAATTTGTGCAAGAAATCTTTGAACATGTGATGATTGTTGTCGTAAAAGTAGTTCATTTTATATGGATCGAAGAACTTAAACACATGTTATTTCAATAGCTCTTGAGTGATTTGAAAAGCTGAACGTAAGTGATGTTGTGTATTACGCTAAAATACATTGGTTGAGTCAAGGAAAGATGCTTCAGTGCCTATTTTCATTGCAGAACAAAGTTTAGCCATTCAGAGATTCCAAACAAAATTTCATTAGTGACTTCAATGATGAGAAGTGGTTAAGGGATTTTGTTTTCCTAGTTTATATTACTGGTCACCTCAACTACCGTTTATTGAGGAAAGGTCAATTTATTCATAATATTTATGAGCATGTGAAAGTTTTTGATATAAAATTAATGCTATGAAAAAGTCAATTACTAGAAAAAGTTTCAATTCAGTTTCCTAAATTAATGGAGTTTTTGAAGAAAAAAAATATAACATGGAACTCGGGCAATTATATACAGAGCGTTTTAAATCTGGAAGAAGAATTTGAAATAAGCATATCTGAATTCGGTGAAAAGGAAATTTTCATGGATATGTTCTCCTCACCATTCTCTTTAGTTGTATTCATTCTCTGTAATCAATTGTTGATTTTGTAGAGTTTAGTATAAAAATCATTAATCCTTTTTGATCAAGTGGAACTGCAGATTAATCATTACAGATATCCCAAAGAATACATAATATTAGTGTTTGTAGTTCTCTTTTTTTTTTACGTTGGAAAGTTTTTTTCATAATGAACTTCCTGGCAAAATATTTTTAAGTAATTAATAATAACTTCACTTAATTAAAATTGTTATTTTTTTTTTACTGCAAAGTTATATCTTTTTTAATATTTTGATGGAATTGTAATTAAGCTAATTGAAATTTTATGTACTTTAGAGTATAACCATAAGATGGGAACCTCCTCCTTTAGAATACCAGAATGGTGTCATTACTGGATATAAAATACGTTTTAAGAAACGAAGTGGAAATGCTGAAACTAAAACCGCAGATGGAAGCAGACGATTGTATGCTCTTGTTGGTAAGTTTGTAATTATGTGTTATATCTTAACTGTAACAAATAAAATAGTAAAAAAAAATTATGTCTTAATTTATTATAAAACTGGCTGATTAAATTTGATTTTTTTTATCATGTCAAGTCGTGCTTATTGATGCATATTCGGAAATACAGAAATGGAAGCTGTTTTTTAATCTCTGCTTTTAAAATATGTAAAATAATATATCAGAGATAAGTTCAATTACTGGCATATGCCGATGACATCAATGTCATAGGAAGGTCAGAGAGAGAGAGAGCAGTGAGAGAGGCCTCAGCATAAAAACAGAAGTATACAACTGTATTAAAATGGCAAACAAATGTTTCTTTGGACTTAAAGCAATTAAGATCAAGCCTAATCAGCTGAAAAACCAAAATTAAAATTTATAAGACTCTTATTCTACCTGTATTGCTCTATGCAAGTGAAACATGAACACTAAGCGCAGACACTGAGCATACTCTTGGTATTTTTGAAAGGAAAATCCTTAGAAATATTTTTTGCCCAGTACAGGAAAGAGGCTGTTGGCGAATCTGATACAACTTTTAATTATATAGACTCTGTGGACAGCCACAGATAGTGCAGGTCATCCGAAGCAATAGATTAAGATGGCTAGGCCATATCTGGAGAGGTCCAGAAAACAACGCAGTGCGAATAGCCACCTTTAAAAATCCTTCTGGATCTTGGGCCAGAGGAAGACCTCCAACTAGATGGCTCGATGACACTACTAAAGATCTCAAAGTAATAAAGATTAACAACTGGAAAAAAGTCACCATGGATAGAAGGCGTTGGAGGCTACGCGTGGTTGAGGCAGCCAAGGCCTGTAAGGTTCTGTCATGCTGAAGAAGAAGAAAATAGTCTTCAGATTAGAATTGTAACTCTACATTTAAGGTGCATCATTAGAATATCACAAATCACTCTCATCAGCCACAAATGTAGGATAAAAACAGTCATAAACCAATTTATTTTTCAAATGAAACAAATAATGGGGAATAGGTGAAAAAAAGTTTTTTAGAAAGACTTGTGGTTTTCAATTAATCAGATTTTGAAAATGCTTTTTTGATTATTCAATTCAATATTAACCCTAAAGGCGTGAGTCCCTGAGTAAAATTGTGCTGAAATTTCTTTATTATGCTTTATTTTCTCATCATAGGTAGGATGCATTTATGCAAGAAAGCCTGCATCTCAAATTGCAGAGAAAGTCACGACTAACTATATGAATTACCTGATAGTTAGCTTTGAATTATACACACCCCTAATGTGTGTAATTTTTAGTTCATTACTGATAGGAATACTAAAAAATTTTATTACGGCTGTGATTACAGATCAACCTGTATGAATGTTTTCTTTATCATGTTAGTTTGTAGCGATTAATATAAAGCATTTAGTACAAGTTACTCAAATTATAATTTGGGAATGGATTTTAAAGCTTTCCTTCTTTTTTAATATTTACCACTTGTGCTAGTTGCTTATTGCCATCAAAATAATTATTTTTTAAAATTTTTTAAGATTAAAATTTAATTTTCTAGACTGTCTTATAACACTATTATTTTTTATTTTGATTAGAATGCTGTAAGAAAACCATTAATGATTTGTTGGAAATCTAATTTTTTATTTTAACATTTTTAGTTATAGCAAAAAATTTTAAATTGTACTTAATGGAATGTTATTTATGTTTTTTTTGTGTAAAATTAATCTTTAGATTTGGAAAAAGGAGCTGAGTACATGGTCAAAATTGCAGCCATTACAGCTAAGGGTACAGGTCCATTTACTGATTGGCAAACTGTTGAAACTTACTCAAATGATTTGATTGGTAAATATATTTAAGATTTATAATATTGTTATATGGACCTCATCAAAATGCATTCATATTTTTTAAATATATTTTCATGCGTCACAGTTAAGTGCAAATTTATTTCACAAATCTGCTTGTGAAGAGAACTGATATTACAGTGTTGGATTAAAGGGCAGTCCATTCACAATGTTGGGTTGCCACTGGTGACTAAAAAGTGATTATTTGGATCTTTTTTTCGTTTTTGGGCAACTTTTTGAACTAAAAAGCATACAAAGGCAATTATTTTTTTTGAAAAAGTGTGGACTTTTTGAAGGCCTAGGTGACTATTTTCTCATATATCATGATAATATATAAATGTATAATCAGCAATAGTTTTTTGTTCTATTCCGCTTTTTTTAATTTTCCAAAAAAAAAAAAAAAAGAGCAACTTTATGCTTTTATAAACGAAATGTATGAATAAAGAGAATTGAAGAATAAGAGAGAGATAAGGGGTAAAGTCCTTAGGGTTGCTTCATATATGATCAGTTTTCGCTTAGAAGATTTTTGTTTATTGTATTGATCATCTTTGATGGCAGAAATGAATCTAAGTTGGTGTAGTTTTGTGCTACTAATTGTCATTTTTTCCTAATGGTTTTGCTCAGTTCGAAGACTCTTCAATCTATAAATTTGCATTATTTTAATTTTATTTAAGGGAACAATTTTTTTTCATTTCATTTAACTTGCATTTGTGAAAATTTTTTAGTAAATATGGAGAATTTAATTCTTCAGTTTCAAACATTGACACTTTGGGATATACAAACTACATGATCTTCAACCGAGTCTTATCTATAAATAACATATTGTGAAGCGTATTCAAATAATTTTAAAAGTCCAATTCTGCTATTTAAAAATTGAGCATCACAATATCTATTAAAACCATTTGAAAATCAAACTTAGTGATTCATATTCATGGGATTTTAAAAATATCAAGATTTAAACCGAACAGTACTGTCTGTATTCACCAATTTTTAAAATTAAACATCGCAGTTCAAATTTATGTCACTTTAAAATCAAACATCACGATTCAATTAAATTAAATTAGTAACAATTTTTGAATTGATTCTATGTTGTATAATTATATTGTTTGTTATTTGTTTGATTGTAGAAAGTAAAGTTCCTGAAATGCCAAGCTCGCTGAGGGCAAGACCATCAGCTAATTCAATCTTTGTCAGTTGGGTACCTCCACGTGATCAAACCATTATTGTCAGAGGTTACAAACTTGGTTGGGGTATTGGTTTGGCTGACGTTTACACTAAAATTTTAGATGGCAAGCAACGACATTTTACAATTGAAAAGCTACGTAAGTAAAGTTTTTGTAAAAAACATAACTCTCATTTGTAGGAAATGCAAAATGTTTTTCCCCCTACTTTTTGTGAATGTTATTGATAAATTAAATGAACTGAAGAGAAAATAACTCTGTAATTGAAATTTAAATCACATTTAATGTCATTGTTCTTAGAAAGTAATTCACTAAATATTTTTGTTTTTCACTTTATGGAGTTATTATTTACCAGCAAAAGAATAGATCAGTCAGAATATCAATAATGTAAGTTTACTTTCTGAAAATAACCATTTCTTGCAATTATTTCCTTGAATTTTATTTATTTACTCTATCGTATTTAGTATGCATTAACAAATTTAAGCATATAAAGTTCTAGAGTTAGGCTTATTGAAAAAAAAAAAAAATTATTGCCATTAGTCAATACATCATAGCATGTCTTTATATGTGTTGTAAGTGGAATGTGTTAAATCTTCTATTGTTAAATTTTTGAAAAAGTTAATATATATAATGAGCGATTTTTCTGTTGTATGACTGTTTTCTTGTTGTCGATTACCCATTTTTTAGTTTTTAAAGCTGTCAACTTGTACTAAATGGAAGTAAAAAAAAATTTTTTTTTAATTTTAAAAAAATTGCAGATTTGTAAAAGACAGTAATTTTTTTTTTTTTTAACTTTCGAGAGCTTCTTTTAAGAAATTCAATTTAAAAGATGATTTGTACATTGGTTTCTAAAATGTACCTTTTTCTTTCTGTAATGGAATAAGGGTTTGTTCTTTGATCTCAATGTGTAATTTAGCTTAATTATTTATTTTTTATTACTATTATCAAACCCTTTTTTTTCCAACTTTTTTTAATGATTCAACTAGGCTCTTAGTTTATTTTAAAAATGTATAATTATGTTCAAATACTTGCGCAAATGTTTGTCCCTTTTGTTAAATTTCTAATAAATGCCTTCGGCTGAGTTTGAAAACAAAGGCATCATATGATGTATTCTATAACATAAAGGCAACTACAATATTCTAGCAACTGGTATTTTGAACCTATTCCAATGTTATTATGGATTACTTAGATTGTTTGGTTAAATACTTATTTGAATTCTTTCATAATTAAAAAGCAAATAGGAATAATATTAATAAATCGTATGTAGTTAAATGAAAATATTTCTAATTCTTCTTAAATTTTGAGTGAGAAAAATATTTATTGTTAAAATTTGAAATTCTAGCATTGCTACTAATATCTTTGTCATAGACTCTCAGAATTGTGTTACAGTTTATTGGGATTTTCATAATATGTATTGCATAATATGCATCTTTATATATTGTTTTTATTTAAACTTTATGTTTTTTTTTAGAATCTTCGAGTGAATATGTTATAAGCTTGTTGGCTTTCAATGAAGCAGGTGATGGGAGGCCTGTATACGAAACTGTTAAAACACAAGTGGAAACCAGTAAGTTTTTTTGTCATAAAATGTATGTCACTAAGTGTGTACTTATGTATGTCACTAAGTGTGTCACTAAAAAATATGTCAGTAAGGGTGTAAATTTATGTAGCCTTATTTCTTGTGTAGGTTGAAAAGGATGTTTTGTAAGGGGGAAATATATCTACAAGATCATATTTTCAATTTCCTAAATGCAATTTTTTAAGTATAAATAAACTAAATTTGAAAAACCTAATTAGCAGATACAATTGATCAGATTGTGAATTATTTCAAGATATAAATATTTTATAATCTGAGTGTATATTAAAGATTAATGAAAATGAGTGGAATAAAAATTATTAGAATTTTCTCTATATTTTTAACTTATTTTATGAGTTCTATATACTTGCAGCTTATGTGCTGTAAAATAAACTTATTGATTTTCTTAGTTTTTCTTTTTGTCTTTTTTGTATTTATTTATTTGACAAACGAAACAGTCTCTTCGTGAGAAAACTAACTAAGGCCAATAGATGTCGCTCCCTCCAGAATTAAACTGTTAGAACTATTTCGATGTAAAAGAAAAGAGTGAGATGAAAATGTATAAGCAAATAATTGTGGTTCAGAAATGAGTTTATGTAACTCATTCCTAAATGAGCTTTTGTTAAATATTACATCATAAGTATCATCCTTATTGGTTTTTCCATTGTCTTAATTAATGGTCATCCTATATATATATGTGTGTAACATAAAAAGCTTCAATTAATCTTTTTATGTTATTTCTTTTCTTAATTTATTATTCAAAACAAAACTCTCTCACACTTTTAAATTCACACCATGCCGGCTTGTGAAGATGGCAGTCGTGGGAGCAGGACAAACAGGCACAGAATTTAAGAAAAAGCAAATTAATTTTATTTAATCAATATGACGAGAGAGAGTGTGTGGATATCGACAGAGAGAGAGTCACTAACTCTTCGTGTTTCCTAAATGTTAGAGAAAATCTTGCAAAGAAAATCTGTGAAATGTCTTGATTTAGGGAAAAAGGGAAATCTTAGCAATTGTAATTGGTTTATAAAGTAGGTTGCGCGATTCCCACAAAGAGCAAAGGGGAAAATGTCTTACTTTTAATGAATGCATACTTGAGACAAAATAGATTAAAGGACAGGATGTGAATTTAAAAGTGTGAGAAAGTGTTTCGTTTTGAATAATAAATTAAGAAAAGGAATAACATAAAAAGATTAATGAAAGCTTTTATGTTATGTATATATATATATAACATAAAACTTACTTTTTGTAAAGAACTATAATATTCTATTGTTTAAAGCATCATATGTATTTATATGTACACACACATGCATATGATGCTTTAAACAGTAGAATATTATTGTTCTTTACAAAAAGTAAATTTATTTCCTATCTGCAAGAAGATTTACAAGTTTTCTTTGAGCATTTAGTGATTACAAAAGTAGATATTACCTTCCTTAAAGTTGCTTCTTGTAATCTTTATTTTGATTTCGTATGTACACACATGTTATGTTGCTTAGTTTCCTTTGTACATATGTATTATTTTACAACATTGCTTATTTGTGGATAAGAGAATTCATATCTTAAATTTGTGGCCTGCTTTTAGCAAAAAGAGACCCAGAAATTCAGATATCCTATATCCTAAGGAGGCACAGTTTCCAAAGTCAAGTGAAATTGCTGATTTTAGTTTCACTTTATAATCTTTTGCTGTTGTATTTTTGTTTTTTAAAAATACATATAGTTTAGTTTTTCAAATTTTAATGATAATAAGTAACTTTTAAAATTTTAATTTATTTCTGCATTATTTTCAACTGACTTTTAAATTAAAAACTTCATAGTTTCATCAGTTATTGTTTAGATTTGTCAATGACATTGGACTAATGATATTATACAAAACCTTGGTATTTATTTCCATTTAAAATAAATGAAGGCTCAAAGCATGTTTTCTTATTACTTTATCAGGAGTAAAAGCACTTATAATATTTCCTACTTACAGCTCCAGAGCCGTTAACACCAATGTTACCCCCTGTTGGATTGAAGGCTATTGTTCTGTCATCCTCAACAGTTGTTTTATACTGGACAGATACAACTCTTTCTCGTAATCAAGTTGTGACTGATAACAGATTTTATACTGTTCGGTATACTGCTTACATATACTCTTCAGCTCCAAAGTATCGTTTCTTCAACTCGAGTGATTTGAATTGTATGATAGATGATCTCAAGCCCAATGCTCAATATGAGTTTTCAGTCAAAGTTGTGAAAGGAAAGAGGGAGAGTACTTGGAGCATGAGTATTTTAAATACAACCGAGGAAGCAGGTTGGTAATTTGTTTATATTTTTAAAAAATTTTGTTAACATAATTTCTTTTAACTACTCAGCCTCAAGTACTTAATCCATGAAAGTATTTTGTTTTTACTCATAACTAGTATAACATATCATGTAACATATCACTCATTACATATTAATGTTTTTACCCATAATTGGAATAATTTTTCTCTTAATAATTTGATGTACTTGTGGCTTAATACAAAAATAACCTCAGTCAATATATTTTAAGAAGGTAACTAATCAACTGAAAATGACAACTTTTAAGAGCAATATTAAAGTAAAACTTGAGATGAGTAAATAGGAAGACGGTTCCATAAATGTTATGTTAAAAACATAAAATGCTTCAGTACAATAACTTCTTTAACGGATTCTAATATAAATTAAAATGTGAGAGAAAAAGTACCAAATTACAAGACCCTTAACTATTAGAAATGTGATGTCTGTTTTTGCATTTAGCTACAGATATACTTTCTGAAATTCCAAAATATTGGGGGTTTTATTTTCCATCTTCAAGTATTTTGACTTCTGTAAAATCCATACAAGGTTTCATTTGTATTAATCATTAAAACTGTACACCAATAAGCATAAGTCGCTTCCTCTTTTATTTGATTAGTTTGTTACATATTTGCTCTAGCAATTTCTGAGCTTTTTTTCTCATTCAAAGAGCCAAAATTCAGTTTAATGCTAATGTACTTTTATTTAAAAAAACATTAACTATCATTTTCAACCACACTATAAAAAATGATAGTTTTTAAATAGTCATGCTATTTTTTGTTTAGCTTATCTTATGTACTATTTACACATTAAATAGCTATAAAAAGAATTTCTAACACTGTAATATGTTCTAATAAACTTATTTATTTAAAGTTTGAACTTCAGAAGGAATCTTTTTCTATACTTTTAAAATCTTATTTTTGTTCTTTTAGCTCCTTCATCTCCACCAAGGGACCTCACTGTAGTTCCTTCTGAAGATGACAACTCTGTTATTAATTTGCATTGGCAGCCACCTAAGCAACCCAATGGCCACATAACAGGTCATTATCAAATTTTTTTTCTATGCATAATAGATTATAAAGACAATAGATAATAGACTATGCATAATTGATTAGTAGGTACATTTCTAACCAAAGAAGTAGCCTCATATTAGTGAATTAAAGTTATTAATGATATGTTTTTAAGAAAATGAACGTAGTTTAAATTGAGCTGTATTCAATTTCTTAAATACATATTTTGAGCTGTATCCATTTTCTTAAGTATGTGTTAAAAGATTTTATAATTTTTTAGACACATATTTCATAGTTGTATCAAAAAGATGCTCTGTGAGAATATGTAAAGTGATAATGGATTATGAAGCCTTTGAACTTATGTTAAAAAGGATTTTAAGTAATATTGGGTGCATAGCATTTTTTAAAAGTGTTCAAAGGTGCTTAATTTTGATTTAAATTTTTTAAAAGCCCTTAAAGGTGCTTTTTTATTCAGGATTTGTAAAAAGTGCTTTATTTTTTAGCTTTAAAAAAAATAGATTTTTTTCTTTGACATGTCAATTGTCATTCTAAATTACAAAAAATGCATGATTTTCACAATTTTCTCTGCAATATTTATCAGAAACTAGTTATTTTATCATGATTATGTGAAGTTTGCGAAAATGTTTTTGAATTTTATTGATTTTAGGTTCATAAATTAAGAACTTTAAACGATAGAGAAAATTTTTTATTATTGCACAGATTGTAATTGTGAATTTATTTTTTTTTGTTAAGTTATAAAAATATTTTTTTAATGCTTAAAAAGTACTTAAAATGTGCTTATTTTTTGTTGAAAAATCTGGCCACACTCCCTGTAATATGATGATAATAATCATCATAATAATTATCTTCAGGAAAGTCATTAATTTTTTTTTCACAATTATTCTATTTCCTTGAAATGATGCCTTGAAATAACAAAATTTCTTTATTCAATTGCTTAAATAGGTTATGTGATATTTTACACTACTGATAAAACACAACGAGACAGAGATTGGGTTGTAGAAGGTGTTGTTGGTGACAAAATGACCACTATATTGAAAGGTCTTACTCTGGATACAATGTATTATTTTAAGATACAAGCAAGAAACAATAAAGGATATGGCCCACTTTCTTCTGAAATAGCTTTCCATACAGCTGCAGGTGCTTATTATCTTTAAATTATTTTCTTTCAACTAATTATTCATAAGTTGTTATCATTTTAAATTTTATTTATTTGAAGTACATGAAATAAATAATAGAAGTAGTTATTTTTATACAATAATATTGAAACTCTAATTCTGTAGTGGAGATAAATAAAATTTATCTTTATTTACCATCTTTTTTCCTTAATATTTGATTTCCATGTGCAATTCTTTATTTCTTTTGTAAAATTCTTTTCTAATTGTCTAAAATTACTCTTTTTTTTATTTTATTTTTTAAAAAAGTTACTTTCCCATAACAGAACTAAATATGTTTATTTTTTAAAAATTTTTTCAAGAGTGTGTTATTTTGAATACTATTCAATTAAAATTAATTTTCTTTCAGTACAACTATCCATTAGTGTTCACAGGCTTCCTTTTGTAGAACGTTCTCCATAAACTCTCAAAACTTATTTCGCAATATAAATCGTTTTTAAATGTCTTTTTTTTTACAATTTATCAATGAAAGCACATAGCAATAATTTAGTTGATAATGTAGCCATTTTTATTTTTAAATCTAACTTTTAAAAATTTTTTTTTGTATATGCATAAGAAAACTGTTAAATTTAATTTATTTATTTTATGTGAATAATTATATATTACTCAATCCTGATATTTGTTGCATTTAGGACATATTTTTTAATAGCAATTGTATGTATCTATAGTTTTTCTGAGTATTTCTTATAATTTGAGATTTTGCTATGTACCTTGAATTTTTGAGCTTTTTTAAAACACATTTAGTACTTAAATGAATTATTAAAAAATTACGACTTTAGTATTAATGGCTTAAAATTGAATAAAAGAAACATGATCTGATACATTTTATAAGATTTCAAGTAAATTTATTTTGTAAAAACTAAAATCTGGCCTAAAAACTGGAAGAATGAATAAAAGCTTTTTGTTTCATCTGAATTGTTAATAATTTTATTAATTTTGTATCTTTTTGCTTAAAGTAAACTCATTTGGTTCCTAAAGCAATAAATGGTTATTCAACTATGGCAACTTGGTTTGAAAACCATAGTTTCCAAAATAAAACTTATTTCTATTTATTTTTTATTTATTGGTTCCTATTATATTTTATTTTTTGGTTCTTATTATATTTTATTTTTTGGTTCCTATTATTTTTTATTTGTTGATCTATTTACTGTTATTCTTGTTTGACTTGGTTTGATCAACCTACTTTTCAAAATAAAACTTCTTTTTTAATTTGTTAGAAACATTTATTTAATTTATTAATTAAAAGAAAAATTTATTAAAATTTACTTTTTTAATTTATTAAAATAAAAATTTTATTTAAAGTTATAATTTTATGAAAAGTTATAGTTTTTGCTTGTTTAGCATGTTTTCTTTGTGTGTGTGTGTGAGAGAGAGAGAGAGAGATTTGTATTCTAGGGATATTGATATCAATTGGAATAAATAGCTTTTTTTATGTTAATAATTACCTTTCTTTTTATTGTTTTGTCATGATTTTTTTTTCAGTTTCTTTTTTTATTATTTATTTTGTTTTATTATTTATTTATATTTATTTTGTTTTGATTTTTTATTGCATGATGTTTATTTATATTTTGAAATTTAGGATTAGCACTGGCATCTGGATCATCATATTTTGGTAAGTTTTATTTTTTATATTATTGTTTCTCATTCTAATTTTACAAAATTTGAATTTGCAGTAAAGTTGAGATAAACCTCATACGAAATTAAACTGAATCTCCATTCTTGACTCATTGCTCTTTTTATTCTTTGTAAAAATGAGAAATTAAAGCTCCAAATTATAATTAATTTTAAATAAGCATAATTATATTTTTATGGATTACCAAAATTGTTTTCAATTCTAATTTTTGTTTTGCTTTAAGTTTTATTTCTTAGTAAAATTCAAAATAAAAGAAATGTCTATGCCAGAGTGCTAAGTTTTAAGTGGAGGTTATTCTTCATTTTTTTAAATTAACAACTTAGAAAAAAATATTTAGGCTTAAATTTGAAATGACTTTTTTCTTGTCTCAATATAAACCTTGGTGTTTTGGACATTTGGACCCTGAATAGTTGCACAAAATGCAAAATTGAATTTTTTTGAAATATGTTTAGTAATAATTTTTTTTCCTTCTTTTTAGAGAGTAAAGGATTTGCTAATAGTTTGCTATACATTATAATTTCTTGCATTTCTGGCATTACAATGATCATCATAATTGGTGTTAGTATTGCAGTTTGTAGACGTCGCAACAGATATTTAGCCCCTGATGGTTGCAAAAGGTATTAAATTGATATGTTAAGAAAAGCAGCTAAGTCTTTAATTATCTACTGCTTATGTATTTTAATTCTTATTTTTAATTTTTAGTTATAAATCTTCAAAAGGGGCATCATCTAAAAATAAAGGTGCTGCTAAAGATTTAGTCCCACCAGATCTTTGGATTCACCATGATCAAATGGAATTGAAATCAATGGATAAAAGTAGCAACTCTAACATGTATTCATCTTCATCTCAAAGGTCTTCTCAGGAATTGGGTCATGAGCCTCTTTTAAATACATTAGAAAAAAAGAAAAGTGCCTATTTAGGTAACAATTAAATCATCAGTAAATTAATTGTTGTTTTTATAGGTATATGCATATGTTTTCCTTTTATGTTGTTGTTTTTTTTAAATTTCAAGCTGAGTTTATAACTCGTCTCATTAGCTTATTTAGAATACATGTTGTTGTTTTCAGCTGGATTTTCTCTTTGTCTTCGTTTCATCTATTTTTCCAGCCTTATATTCCTGATTTGGTTATGTTTTTAAAACAGCTTACACATTTCCTTCAATGACATCTGATAGCAAAATTTGAAATGTGTTTTTCTTATCATTCGGAAATAATACTTAAATTATTTTTCTCCTATTATTGCAAACCTAACAGGGGAAATCTGGGCAGCTGTCGAATTCTTCCTTTTACTTAATTTTAATTTCGAAAATTTAAATTTTTTGTCTTCTTGTTAATTTTTTGTTAACCTTTGTAATTTTTTTTAATTATAATTTTTGTTTAATTTGCATTTTTTTTTTCTTTATGATTTATTATTTGTGTTATTTTTATTTTGTTCACTTTCATTTTTTTTTAAATTTTATGTTTATGGTTTTATTAATTTATTTTTTACTTGAATAAAACTATAGATTCCCTCAATGATGATCTTTTACCTAATTCTGACAAATGTTATGTCAAGTGCCGTCCAATAAGAGCTGCTCCTTTAAAAATTTCACTTGATCACCAAAAACCTGTTATAAGTATTGACGGTAAGTTTTTGATCTAGACTAATTATTTTTTTGCTTTAAAAATATAGATGTTGCCTTGTTTAATTTTTATTTTATATAAGAGGGAGTTCGGAACATGAGATTCAAAGTAATATAACTTTTGAACAAAAAGTAAAAAAAATATTTTTTTCTCTTCCAGCTTCAGTTATCACCTCTAGTGGTGGCATGCACCCAAGTGCTTATGATGTAGGAACAACAAATAGCTTAGGACGTCCCATGTATCCTAGAACTCAGTACAATATTCAACGAAATCTTGGCCCCCATGATATTCAACCTGCAGGTATGTAACATTTTTGTATTTGAGTTCAATTTATTTGTTAAAATAGCTGGATATTATCTTTTGAGTATTAAAAAAAAAAATTTAGATTTGGTTAAAATTTTATTAGTAATATTGGCTATTTTAGTGAAAACTGTCTAATCTGTGCATAAATAATTTGAAAACACTTTGTAACAACTTTAGAAAACTCAGAAGCAAAGCTTTACGTAAAATGTGATAATTTTCATAGTGTACAATGTTTCCACAGAAATATATGAAAGATTTATTATTGTAATGAATAGAAATTATAGTGCTAAGTGTAGTTCTCAAAACCTAACAACATCATGTCCAAACTAAATTTCACGAGATTGACTTGAGACAGAAAGTTGTAATTTTTTATATATTTAAGAAAATTTTTTTCATGCTTTCCAAAAAGTTTCTTCATTTACAATTTCCTAAGAAAAAATGTAAAAGTTCACTCTCCTGGTCTGTCCGAAACTTTTTCTTAAATTTATTTAATTAAAAAAATTTACACCAGCATTTCAGTAATTTAAAGCAATATTAGTAAAATATATATGTTTGTTTATATATTTGTCCCAAGGTTTTCATGACACTCCTCTTGTGTGGGAAATTTTTATATGATTTTAATAAAAAATGAATTTTTTAGTCTCGTACCTGCAACATTGTTTATTCCCACCATACTGTTGGATTAAATGAGTTTTTTGTTCAATTCATCTCATATTTATCATATATTATCGCAGCTTTTGAACAGTTCTAAACCGAGCTGTGGTTTCTGTTGTCCTTTTCCGGTTTTAACAGTTTTATTCTACATAGAATCATTTTTTAAAAAAAAATAATGCGTATTATAATGTGTAATAATGTGATAATTCCAATAGAAGAACTCTCTTAGGCTTAAATCTGTCTTTAGAACTTAGTAACAAGCCTTATATAGAAATAAATGTAATACTCTTCATATACAGAAAGGTCACTCTACTTGTCTCCATAAGTATGACTTTACATCGTTAATCTAAGTTTCCTTTATTATGGTCTTGTTAAGTGTCCTAATAACGAATAAATGTGAATTTTTTTTAGATATTTTAAAGCACTTCTTGATTTTAAGAATTTATGATCTGAAACTGTCAAATTTTTTGAGAATCACCCATGCACACCTTGCACTAAATTAAAAAATATTCAGATCAATATAAATTAATTTTAGTCACTCTCTGGAGACAAGTTTATTTGTTATGGTAAATGTGCAATAGCAACCAAAATTTGATGTTTATTTAGTTATTATAATTAGGTAATCATTTTATTTATTTCACAATATTGTGATCTCTTGTGTTTGTTTGTCTCTTGTGTTTGCACTTTTTACACTGAATATATGTTTTTAGATATTTTAGATTTTTGTCAGCTTTTGAGATAGCTTCACTGATTTTGTTATCACGAGTTTGTTCATACATCAATACTTGAAATACAATACTTATGATTTTGAAAATGATAAAAAGAGCATGTTATTAACTCCTTGCTAGTGTCGTCCGAATCCTGTTCGGGCAACTATTATGTGCATTTGTTGTGAAGCCCGAGCTGCTTTCGTTTCTACTTTAGGATACTTAATTCACTATTTTCCTAATAGATGGCATTAGTGGTCATAGTTTTTTTTTACCGATTACGACTTCAGTCGAGGGAGGGAAATGTGAGTGGGGGTTTGGGGATATACCATACTGTAAAAGATTTGTAAAATTTATGTTTTGAAAATAATATTGTTGTATTTTTATATTATATTATACTAGTAATATTATATTTAGCTTCAAAATTTTGTTTAATTTTTTCTAATTGAATAAGNTTTTTTTATCCCTCCTGAAATCTCCTGAATTCTTGTTAAGGGAACTCCTGAATGTTAATTTTGCTAGGTTGGCACGTCTGAATTATAAATACAGTAGTTATTGCATTTAAAATTTTATTTTTGCAATAAAAAACCATTTGCTAACTTTTATGATAATAATATGATAAAAAATTTCAATTTTTTTGTCCATTTTTCTGAAATATATGTCATTGTTAAGGGGTTAAAGATAGAGATAAAAACAAATACAAACACTGCAAAAAAAAAAAACCTTGGTTAATAGAGAAGTATTTTGATCAAAGAGGTTCATATTATTAAGGTTCTACTGTTCTGTATATTTCAGTTTAGTTAAATATTTACACTAACATGTCATATTTAAATTTTTTTCTTTCCTTTCTTCAAAGTTGTTCTTGGGGAACCTCCTCCTCCTCCTGTATCCTTACCTCTATGTCCCCCACCTTCTTGCACAGCTACCATACGTTCTGTATCAGAAACACACGGCAGACTAAATTCAGAAAATCAGACTGTGGCCTTCATTCCAACTGTTCATGAAACACCAGAAGTTGGCAACTGTAGCACTCTTACTAAAAAGCAATCCTCTCAGCAACATCCTATGCGAAGTTTCACTATTCCTGCTTCTTCATCTCAGAGTGTTCCAGCTACCCCACTTTCAAAACATACAGGTAATGATGTCATTTAGGGTGAAATATTCCCTTCCATATTAATAATAGTTTGCTGTTCCTTAGGGATGCAAAGAGATTGAGATAAAATTGGTTTTTCAATAGGAAAAAGAAAATGTTTTCTTTACAGCAACAATTAGTTATTGTTTATTTTTCTTAACAAAATTGCTCAAATATACTCATGAGCTCTATGTAAGCTCACCGCTAATTTAGAAAAACAACTCTGCAAATTAAATTTATTTTTGTTGCAGAGAGAGAAATCTGGTTTTGTATTTTTTTTTCTTTTATTTGCCCAGAATTTTTTTTATCTCAAATCTTCAAGGCTACTTAAAAATTATATCTTTTTTTTCAGGAAGATGATATTTATGTGTCACAGTTACCTTCAACACAATTTAGAAATCTAAATATATGATTTTTCTTATTGTAATAAGCTCGTATCATAATGTGCAATAAAGAACACATCGTATAATAAATAAATCCTGATTCATATCAATGGGATTTATCAAGCATCTATCACAACTCCCATTAATGCGATTAAATTTCTAATCATGGATCATTATTATTGTCAGGGGTCTGTCCAGACATTTTGTGAAAAGTCCTGTGTTTGTAAAATTGTGAAATTACGCTTATTTTATATTCGCAAATTACTCATAATTTGTGAATATAAAATAAGCGTTAAGTCAAATTCTTTCAACCAGGTTCCTGCTTTTGTGAATTTGTGCAAATGGGGTCCTGTTATTGTAAAAAACATTTGCAAGGAGTTTTTAAATTGTAAATAGATACAAGATTTTGCTCAACACTGTGAAATTATAATAAAAAAAATTAAATTTTCCTCATTAAACAGTAATTTCTTCTACTAAATTAGAGTTGCAGCATACAAATATTTGGTATTTATACTATACTGCTCAAGGCAGAATATTCATTTCGGACGAATATTGAAGAAGCATCTGCCGAAGATAAAACTTAATTCGATTACATCCGTCTTTCTTTTTTTTTCCCATGGAAGGGTTTATTTGATTAACAAAACAGCAATGAAGATAAGCAAATTTGTGAAGGGTCCAATTAAAAGATAAATTATTTTGTGAAGGGTTCATTTTTAACTTAAAATATTTTGTGAAGGGTCCGTTTTTATGAAAAGATATTTTGTGAAGGGTCCGTTAACGGACCCAAATTTCTTCTAAACAGAATTAATCTGATTTATTACCGATATGCACACAATTTTACCGCAAATCTCATAGGACTATTCTTACTTTAACTAGTATCTGATGCGCTTGCTGAGATTTGTGCTCACGTGATACTAAAATCTTGAAACCAAGTACTGAGAATAAAAATAATTAAAATATTTCAACTTTTTCCATGATTAACCAATTGCTTGTATTAGATATTATTGTTCATTTTTTAATGAAACAATGACCTTCATTTAATCTTGTATTCAGATAAATCTCATCCCTGTTAAACTCAATATAATAACAGGCTGTTGTGTGTTTAATAATTNTCTCCCGATCGAGCGAGCGAACGGCCTTAAACTCAATATAATAACAGGCTGTTGTGTGTTTAATAATTATATTTGAATGAGATTCATAATTTTTTTAGGATATTGAGAACATTAACTAGCTTATCCCCTTATGTATTAATCTATCTTTTGTTAGTTTTTATTTATTCTTTCTGTTATTAATCTTATGTTATTTGAATTTAACACTATTTCTCTTTTATTAGCAATTAAATCACCCCCTGTAGTTTTAAGTCCTCATAAGAAAGTAGTCCTTCATATACCTGGGGAGACAAGTTCTTCATTAGTACAGTCATCTTCCAAACCTCCTTCGACAGCAGTTGTTTCTCCTACAACTAGTGATTCAAATTCACCTCCTATTCAAGTAAATTTTTTATTCATTTGAATTTTAATAAAATATATTTAATAGATTTAGAATTTTTTAATGAAAAAAAATTATAAATTCATTTGAAACATAGCAGGTAGGACTGGGCGATATTAGAAATTATATATCGTGATGCATCGTCAGTTTTGCATCGCGATGTATCGCGATATAGTGTTTTTGAATTTCATTCACTTGTAAGGCACAGAAAGTCAGATTTCTATCAAAACTTCATACTCAGATTGATTTAAATCAATTTATAAATTTGAAGATATATATGTTTTGCTTAAGAAAGTAAATAAATTGACTACAATGTGCAAATGTTACTTAAAATATTTATTGAAATGTTTGTTTAGAAATTCATAATACGCGTAAAACAAAATGTTAAAAAAAAATTTAAAGCGTTTTTTACAAATTAATATTTTCTTGTACTATTACGCATAAATAATTAAATTACATAATTATTAAGTTCTATTGTAATGTTCAATTTCTAAATGAAACATTAAAAATTATTTGTATGTTTAAAACAAAGTGCTAAATAAATTTTAGAAAAAAAAAGGCTTTTAAAGCACTATTTTGTATTATTATCATTTCAGTTATTATAGTTCTATTATAGTTCATTTACGTCACACTAGAGCTGCACAATGGGCTATTGGCGACGGTCTGGGAAATATCCCTGAGGATGATCCGAAGACATGCCATCACAATTTTGATCCTCTGCAGAGGGGATGGCACCCCCGCTTCGGTAGCTCGACGACCTACACGCGAAGTCGAGCAATTTACGAAAGAACAGTTTAACGAGGACCAATCCCGCACACCCTCGGTCCCTACGTAGACTGATTCAAGTGGTCACTCACCCGCACACTGACCGCAGCCAGTGATGCTTGACTTCGGTGATCTGCAGTTAACAGTGTCTTAACGATCAGTCCACTGCGGGACCTTATCATTTCAGATAAATAATTAAATAAAATTAAATAGTGACCGAATTATGAAAGAAAAACAAAGTAAGATTTAATTTCCTAAAAATAAAAAAATTTTGATATTCGATAATATATTTAGCTAATTAACAAATAATATTTTTTTTAAAAAATTATTATACTCTCTAATAAAACGAAGTGCTAAATGATTTAAAAAAATGAATAAAATATGCAAACCTTTCAAATTTTTTTGTATAAACAAAGTTGATTGACTTATGTCCAAGTCCAAATGACAAAAATAAATTTTGTTTTAACTTTATTTCTAAAAATAAAAACAACAAGATTTATAAATTTGAAATCAGTAATAAAAACTCATTAAATTATTAGAAGTTTCATCCAAAAAGCTTTTAATAAATTAAAAGAAAGTAAAAATATAACCTAACAAATTCAATTCTTTATGGGCACCTAAATTAGATGGCCGATAATTTTCACATTTAAAAATAAAAAGAAGTTTTTTTTAAAAAAAACTTATCTAATTAATGAAGAAACTCTTCTTTATAGATTCTTTTCAATAATAGATTGCCTTCAGAACAAGGTAACATTGGCGATCACGAAGTTAGTCCCACTGAAAATAATCTACAAGAAAAGTCGCGACAAAGAAAGAAAAAGAGCTAACAAGTGCGAAAAGGAACATGTGATATAACGATATGTGCTCTCAAAACTCTGTTTCTACAGCTCACCAATCAAGGCCATTTCAACATAACGAAACGAACATCGTTTTCCACACCACGAAACGACATTGGAACGTAAGAGAAGAGTCTTATATCGCTATATCGTTATCTTATATCCTTGCGTGTCTAATATCACTATACCGTTTTGCGCTCATTGTCTTTACTCGACCGCTTAAATCAGATTTCTGATGCATCGCCTTGGATGAAAGTCGCTGTATCGTCTTGCCGATATATGGGTTAAATCGATATGTCTCGATACATCCATTTATAGCCCAGTCCTAATAGCAGGCAATGCAATTTGTAATTCAGAAATGATTTTATAACTTTTTATTAATTTTTGTTGCATTTTTTATGTTGAAGATAATATTTATTATTCTGGAAACATTTTATTATTATTTTTCTGTTATAGCCTTCGGAAAGCACAGAGCATCTAAACCAAGAAGTTGCGAATTTAGAAGGATTGATGAAAGATTTGAATGCAATAACTGCCTCTGAATTTGAATGTTGAAGCTATTTTTATTGCAAGAAGAGGCAGCTTAGTTATGGCAACTGTAGTGATTTAGTGTAATAAACTTAGAGGGAATGAAGGTTATTGCTACCAATTGTTGTGTGCTATCGAACAAAAGCATTGTGAATAATTTCATAGAACAAAAATGTGCCTGACAATTTTTTTATTTACAAAATTGATTTATAGTCATCATAGAATTAAAAGCATTGTGTAGTTGTTTTGAGCTTTGAAAGTGTCTTCAAATTAGAATAGAAATGGATCCTTTTTTTTCTTCATAATCATTGGAATTTAAAATTAAAAACCTGTTATATTTACAAAATTTAAAAATCTGTTAGTCAGAGGACCAATTTTGTGACAGGTTTCAGAAGCAACTTCTAAATTTTTACCATATTACATTAAATAATATTAATTGCTTTAAATATACCTTACATTGTGCCAATTGTGTGATCTAAAAACACTGTTCAAGTTTCATTGTAAAAGTAAATTTATTTATAAGGGTTGCTAAAATAAAAGCTAGGCATGGATGATAGTGACAAAAATACTTGAACAAGAGCAGCAACACTTTTCAGGGTTATAAATTAAAATAATGGGAGTACATCACAGATTGTGTGTAAATATATTACATGAAAGCACTTAAAGTGACTGTAATGCTGTGCTAAAAGTGGCTGCACTCAAAACAGAACATTGCACAGTACTACAAATTTTATAAGCAGATGGTGGGCGTAACATGGGCATTTATCATCAAATGCTAACTGTAGATGAAAATTACTATGTGCAAAGGGTGTAAAAGTTTTTAGGAAGGATGTATAACATTATCAGATCTGCTCACAAATTTATTGCTACTCTTGAGGAAGTTATAAGTGGTAATCAAAAAGTTATAACTCGTAACCTGTGCAACATTTTGTTTGTCATAAGTGAGGGAACAGTGCAGTCACTTACTGCTGTAAAAAACCATACTACATTATTTTGTTCTGGATGCATTGTTCTGGCTCAACTTAAAATTCATTTTAAGTGATTTCATAAAAATTAGTTAATTAATTATACTCAGCCTGTAGTTTTCACTTCACTTACTTTAAAGCCCTAAAACTTTTCTCTGTTCTCACTAATGTATTACTGATGCTATCAAACATGCCACTCAAGAAAAGCATTGCCAAATCTTTTTATGATAAGAAATAAGAGACGAAAAAAAGAACTTGGGCATTGACTTGGAAAATATATTTATAAAAAAATTGTGTAAAAACATATGATGTATTATTGTAAAATTTGTGTACTATGCGGTTTGTGGTGCTACAAATATGAATATTTTCGTAACCTTTGATGTGCTTTTATATGCCAATTGTATTTAGCTATTTTGTTTGTTACATTTTGGGTACTAAAGTTGTAATGTTTGTTAAATTTTTTCAATCAGCTGACTTTGTAATACATTTTTATAACTCAATCAAGCAATTTTTATTGTTGGTATTTTAAATAAGAAATGCATGTCATACGAAAAGTATCGTATAACTCTAATTCATTCTCATCTGTTGTACTTTTTATTCATAATTCTCCATTTTTTAACAGCTATTGATGACTCTTTTTTAGTTTACATGACTCATTTCTAAGAACAAGTGTATATGTATTTAAATCTTTTTAACGATGCATGCTACAGATATTTTAATTAGAATTGCAGTTTATAAACTGACCATTATCTTTATTATAATTATTATTTTAGTTTGAAAACAAATACTAAATTTCATATGGTTAGGCTATTTGAATTTTTTTTTACTGATTTTTATAATTTTTTTGAAATTTAAACTTTAAAAAAATAATCATCATTATTTTTGTTTAAAAGCCAATAAATACTAAATTTTATAAAGCTGGGTTATATGATTTATTTAAAATGTTGTGGATGAATTAAAATCTAAAGAATTATTTTACAAACTTTAAAGGATCCTTTTTTATTTTAGACTTTAAAAGAATTTTCGTATTTTAATAAAGCGCAATAATAATAATAATTCACTTAAACAGTGATTTATGTCAAATTTTATCATTTTTTATGTTGGGTTCTTATATGTTGTTAATCATAAGCAAAGAGATAAAATTAACAGCAATGTGCTCATTTTTCAATAACATATATTATTCATGTTTTCAGCCAACTTTATGTTCATATCTTCCTTCATTTTATTTTCATCTCTACTTGGTCACTATTAAACCAAAAGTATTATGATGCCCATGGTACAGAGTGGAAGAATCACGAGACAGATATTATTTAGTATGTTGGTCCCCATTTGGCATCAATTGTAGTTTCGCAGAGAGCTGGAGAGACTTATCATCAGTTTTTGATAAGGGGCCATGTAAATTGACTTCTATTACAGCTGACAGTGAGGAAGATCACTGCTTTGTTCCTTCTATTCTAATTATTCTAAAAAGGTGTTTTATGGCGGAGATCTCAGAAAGGCTGTCCAGTTTTTAAACATCCATTTTGTTAAACTGTGGCTCCTCACGTCTTGATGTATGAATGCAGTTTTCCTGTTGTAAGCTCCTTTTATATGGACCCTTTAATTTATTTTGGTTATCCTTCTCCCTTCAACCTATTCATTTTTGTATAAACATCCAATTTTGACATGCCAAACCACTAGTAACACTTTTAACAGGGTGCGTAGCGTTTTTAAAAAGGGCTTAAAGGTGCTTATTTTCTACTTATGTTTTTTAAAAACCCTTAAAAGTGCTTTTTTCATTAGGTGTTATTAAAAAGTGTTTAATTTTTCTTTTCCAAAATGAGATTTTTTTCTTTAACATATCAATTTTTACCTCCAATTACTCAAAACGCGTGGTTTTCACATTGTTCTATTTAACGTTTTCATAATTCATTCAACAACAATCTATTTCGATATACAATCGGTCTGTAGCGCCTAAAAGCGCCAATCATTTTATGAAATACTTGAGGGTTCGAATACTGAGTGGGAAGGATTCATACATTCTCATGAGCATCTCTGCTGCATTTTGCAAGAGAAATAATATTTTAATTATTTATAATTTTGAATAAATTTTTTTACATAATTGTGTAAAGTAATTAAAATTTTAAATTGAATGACTCACTCAATATTGAATGTAATTTAAAATTGTGAAATTGTTTTTATGGTGGCTAATATAATCACAAATAGAATTCTTTGCCAAAAACTAGTTATTTTATCATGATCATGTCACTTTTTAAAACTATTTTGCATTTTGTTAACATATATATATATGAGGAATTTTCAATGTAAATGTTCTTTGAGTGCTTAAAAAGTACTTAAAAGGTGCTTATTTTTTGCTGAAAAATTTGACTATGCACCCTGTTTAAAACTTTCGGTTATGCAAACAGTGTTACTGGAAAAATTGACTTCTTTAGATGCATATCCTGATACTTTTAACTAGATAGTGTACTATTACTTTTTAGTAATCCATTTTAAATCTTCACTCATTAATATTGCAAAGTAATGTCTTTTATATGTTTTTTTTTATTTTTTTTGGTATAATTTTTTTTATTTGTTGACATTTCACAATTACTATTTAGAATTTGTCCAGAGGCAATAATTGTGCAATGCTTAAAAAATGTTTTTCATGTTTCTTTTATATCATTTAAACTGAGCTGTTTTAAGCTAGTTTTTCATTCCAATATTGTTCCTTTTTTATCATTTCATTATTGCATGAGTGAACATTAAATATTTCATTCAGAGTCCAGTACTTGAGCTTATTTTGATTTATTTAAATCTTCTTAAAAAAAAATTTTTTTTTTTTTAAACTCCTTCAAATGTGAATTTAGTTTAGTTTTACTTTTATTGTTATTGTAATAATGCGAAATGATTTGCTACAAATAACGAATTATAATTACTTATAACAAATAATGATGTTATTACAAATATTTCAAGGTTTAATTTTTTTTTTTTACAAGTAGACAAAGTTGTTTTGGTTTGAAGACTTTTTTTTCTTTTTGTAAACATAAAAAATCTTGCAGTTTATTCTTTAAAATGCAATTATAAAATAGGATTTTATAATTGCTTCTGGCATTTTGTGAAAATTTCAAAGGAAAAAAAAACTCTTATTTTTATTATTTTGCAGTTTTTAATATAAAGTGAAACCTCAATTATTTGAAGTCATTTAGACTGAACCTACTTCAGGTAATCAAAATCTTAAGATTATTGATATAATATATTTTAATAATAAGTTCTAAAAAATCTATTTTATTATAGTGCTGTTTGTCTTCAAATTTAGTTTTGTTGTTGTTTCTATTGCTTTATTGCCAATATCAGCAAGCCTGCTTGGGAAACCAAGTGAATTTATGTGAGAGGGTGCATTTTTTGTTTTTCAGTGGCTTCATCTATCTCTAAGAATATAATTTCAGTCGCACACAACACAGCCCGTTTTACGTTGCATACCCATACATATCTTAATTTTGACCGGAACCAGAGAATGATCAATATCCAATTCAGTACCCCCAAAGGTATGGATACATTTAATTTTAATGTGACAATTAATTTAATGTCTTTTTGTATAATAAATTGGTATAACAATATTTTATTTTCAAATACATTTGCTATCTTACTTTAGACAACTGTCTTTTTCTAATTCTGAATCATTTACTTGATTTCCTTGATTTATTTTCTTTGCAAGTTTTTTAAGACTTTCTTCTGATTCAATTAACACTAATATATATATTTCTTTCACACATAACATAATACGCTTCCTTCTAGAAGATGGAAAAGCACAACTCATTATGGTCAAACTAAACTATACTATTAATATTGAAAGGATGAAAGTTACAATATTCTTTTGAAAACCGAAGCAATCTACTTAACTAACTAATAAAACATTAATTTATAAATCATATAAAAAAACATGTTATTGAAAGTTCCAAAAAAAAAAAAATCTTTAAAATTGGTATTGGAATGAAAGAGGTTCAGATAATTGAGGTTTTATTGCATTTTCTAAGATTATTTAATTATGAAAATTTTTTGTGTTACATACATTTAATTTTATCATAAATATTGAGTTTTCATAATACCAGGTTTCAAAAAAGTAATTTTCATTGGCTCGTCTATTATAATTTTGTTTTACTTATTAATTCCTTTTAAGTAATTAGTTTTATTAGTTTTTTTCCATTATTGAAACAATTTTGTCTTCATCTTTCTTGCTCAAGTTTAATTAATTATGCTCAAATCATTAATGCTCAATATCTATTTTATGAATCTCTAACTATGCATTTGTTGTTTATATTTCCATCAGTTCTCAGGAATTATTTTGCACATCAACTGTTGTGTTTAATTTTTGTGTAAATAAGTGTATATTTATATATTTTGATACTTTTTTTTTATTCTGTATATTTAGTGCCATTTTTTTTCTTTTTCTCTTTTTATTGCAATATTGTGGTGAATGTGTGCCAATTTTTTTTCCTTTACCTTTTTTATTTATGCGTATATGCAATTCTACTTAAGCTGAATATTTTGGCAGCTTTTTGTTTTGTAATTGATAGTTTTTTCTTTGGTTGTCGAAGCTTATAAGGAAAACAATTGTTACATTTAAAATCAATTGGGATTTATTTTATTTATGCATACAGTAAGTAAATTAATTTGTATTATAAAATTTTACTCTCTAATATAAAATATTAAACATAGTGAAATACATGTTTTTATATAAAATCCCTATTTGTTTTTGATTGATCTCCTATTTAGTTAAAAAAAAATAAATGCTTCATGCTGTTTCAAATAAGATAAAAATTATGATTTTAAATAACAATACTTTCTTTCATTAATAATGCTGATCAAAGTTTTTTTTAAAAAATTTAATTTTAAGTAACTATTTTATGTTAAAAGTATGTTTAGACATTCGTGTTCGTTTTTTACTTTAGGTGTGTTTAATTTTCCTCTATTTTATAAATTTGTTATTTCAAAATCTGTATGATACTATATAAAGTGAACAATTGGCAATAAGTTTAATTTATAAAACCATGTGCTTTGGATCGATTGATTGTACACTTTCTGTGCATTCTATATGTTTTGTCTTTTATAATAACTTTTACTGAAATGTATGATACTAGCCATTTTTATACCTCTGGTATATGAATAAAATTTTTGTTACTCATGAGTTTTGTTTTTTCCATGCAACCTATAAGTAATATATGCAACTTATAAGTAATCTATATTTATCCCGTTAGTTAAAATAAACTTTCAAAATATTGTGTTTACAAATAATTTCCCGCTGTTCGTCACAAGATGGCATTACAAGAAGGTTGTGTGGAAATCGACTGGTGTTAAACGTCTTACTGTAAGTTTGTTCATCTAGTAAGATCATAACCTTAAAATATCAGTGATTCCGCATTAGCATTACATAATTGTTTTCTTGCAAAAATGTCAAATTTTGTGCCAGATAAGCGTCATTTGTGGGAACTTTTGATTAATTTGAAAATATCTGCAGCTGAGGTTCATCGATTGCTTGGAGAAGCATATGGTGAGGATGCTTGAAGTGAGAGAAGTTTTAGTGAGTGGTTTCAGAAGTTTAAAAACAGTGTGTTTGACGTGGAAGACAAATAACGCAGTGGAAGGTTGAAATTGCACGAAGACAAAGAATTGGAAGAAGATTAATCCCAAATGCAAAAAGAACTTGCTGTTACATTACAAGTGACTCAGCAAGCAATTTCATATAGATTAAAATTGTTGGGAATGATCCAAAACAAGGAAGTTGGATTCCATACGAACTGGAGCCAAGAGACATTGAACTTCAATTTTGCATGATACTTGATCTTGCTACTTGGAAGCACATCAGTGGGAAGTCCTACCCCACCCGCCGTGTTTGCTCTTTCAGATTATCACCTATTCCTCCCAATGGTACATGGTCTATCTGAGCAGAAATTTAAATCATTTGAAGAAACCAAGGAATGGGTCGATTCGTGGATATCCTCGAACGATGAAGAGTTCTTCCGACGTGGTATCCGATTGCTCTCAGAAAGATGGGAAAAAGTAGTGTCAAGTAATGGCGAATACTTTGAATAAAATATAATGTACTGTGCTTTCACAATAAACTGCTAATTTTTGATAGAAAACGACGAAAACTTATTACTCCCAATATATAAGTAATTTCTACTGCTGTTGATTATATCTAGCAATTATCTCACTATTGTAAAGAACCTACAGGCTTAAATACAAGTTTGACAACAGGTTTGTATTTTTTTTAATTTTATTTGCATATCTTTTGTGTTTTGTTTAAATATGATTTTTATACTGTTGTGCAGAACCTAGAGGCTTAAGTTCAAGTCCAACAACAGGTTTGCACGTATTTTTTTTTAACTGCATACCTTTTTTTGTGTACTGTTTAAATGTGAACTAATGTACAGACTTAAATCCTAGTTCAAAAGCAAGTTACTATTTTTTTCTTTTTCTTTTGCATAGTAAGTTAATATTATGCAACAAGTTTATGATATAATAAAGGGCAACATTATTTAGTTATAAGTCTTTAGCTATAACTTACTAGTTTCATGGTGATGACAGCTAAAGATTTCAGACCTTTATTAATTAATTGATAATGAAAATATTTAGTTATCGTTTTACAATTGTTAAACGTTGTATAAGTCGCAATTATCATTAAATAAGTTATTTTTGCTTACATGGTAAATTTTATATGAAATTCTGTTCAATCAACTTATAATGAATACAAAGTATTGAATAATTAAAATTCTGAAGCAATATTAATAATTAACTCTTCGCATTATTGCTGAATAGTCTCTTTGGAAAAAATAAAACAAATTTTTATACTAATAGAAATTTACGAAAAAAAGGTAGTGGATGAAGTTATGTTTGAATTTTATTCCAATAGAATCCAAACTACTATAATTTACAATCAAGAACTAAAAATGATTGTAAAAGTATTCATGAGAGTGGTTGAGCGAAACGAGTAGAGCATCCAATTTTATAAGTTTCTGAAATGCTCATAATCTGAAGCTATATTTTATTTAATACTTTAAAATCTAAAGTGTTTTGTGCATGTATATTCAACACCTAGAAAGGAGAAGACCTCCGCTCGGATCAATTTAGTAGTCCGACGTAATGAACATAAGTTGCGCAGTGAGGAAAGATGTCATACCGTCCGGACTAGTTAAGGGTCGGATTTTTCGTTTATGGTAACTCGTGCTTTTCGTAGGTGTAGGTATATTTCAAGTGAAATCAATAGTTACAATCGTAGTGGCTAGAGTCACTACCTGCTAGAAGAAAGAAAGCCTCAGCACGGGTTACCATAAATAGGAAATTTGATCTTTTAGTAGTGACATCTTTAGTAGTGACCAAACTTAATGACATCTTTCGAATTTCCCTACTGCGCAACTTAGTAGCCAGAACGTAATGGCATCTCTCTTATTTTTCCTCCACTGCGCAGTTTATGTTCGTCACGTCGAAGTACTAAATTGATCCGTGCTGAGGCTTTCTCTTTTCTAGGAGGTGTTGCTAGAATACGGCAGATTGTTTTGACAAAATTTAATTGATTCGGTGTTTTTCCTTTTTTTTTAGAGGACTATCTAAAGCTAATGTTTTGAGAACAAGTTATGCTCTATGGATTATAACCGAACATTCGCGTTTTAAGTCAAGTTTACGGTAGAAAAATCTCTGATGTATCTTTACAAAATACTATAATTAGTTTAGAGTTATACAATTTTCCCACTTATAACGATTTTTGGAGGAAGTTTTAAATAAAAATTTCCAGGTCTTGAAGGCGGTAACGCATGGAGGCTAAGTGATAGGGGCTGTTATCAAGAAGCAGGTAATAAATTTATAGGGTGGATATCCATCTTTACTAACATGAAAATGTAAAACTAAGTAAAGGAATGTCTTTTAATGTTCATGAATGTGCGTTAGTTATTTTATTGTTCCGAGTTATATTCAAGTTATGAATGTTTCTGAAAAAGTTGTTGATAATGTTTCTGATTGAATGTTCTGAATTGAGAATGTTTCTGGTTGGGAGAGCTTTGGAGAAGTATCATAAAGAGAATTTTGGAGAGCGTTGAACCACAACATCCCGCAAACTTTTACGCTGTTAATAACCTAATGTTAGCAAATTAAACCTTCTAAACTTTGATTACACCATACTATGTGTGACATTGCGTCACTTCATCTCAATTTTTCTGTTGGGATCGTGACCTAAAAATTAGACCGAACCCTGACCCCTCTCCTGTGACGCCTCACTGTCTGTTGACCTTCACGCCTGTGACCTTCGGCAGCCTTTGATGTGAACACATGGAGAATGGTTAGCTGCAATCACAGTTTGTGAATAATTGTAATTTGATTTTTCGCAGTTAGTCTATTCACTTCAAGTCCTATTTTAGGAAGTTTAACTTCCACTTCTTGCTCTTTCTATAAATATCGCCCATTTTTTTGAGAGATGGCATTTTCAAAATTTGTAAGTCAACAAAATCTACGATCCCTTAACAGGGATTTTTCATTTTTACCCCCTCCTCTCTTCGAGAGACGGAGTTTTTGTTTAATTGCATGGCGGTCATTATTCCACCCCCCGTGGGTGCGTAAGCTGTCCGGCTCGGCTGTGCTGGAATTCTTTTTTTCGCCATGGATGAATCTTCGGAGGGCAGATTTTGAGAAGTATGACTCCAGCGGCATCCCACTCCCGTGTTAAAAAATGATTTTTGTTACATTCTCTCTCCGTTCCTGTTTTCTCGAAAGCCTTTTTTATGATACGCCAAATGTGATTTTAAGAAGTTGTCCATGTTACGATGTCCTCCACTAATGCCTATCCCATTTTCAATCATGTGCCAGAAATTAGTGTGCTGATGATATAGCGTTTTTGTGATAGTGCTCCTCGATGTGTTGTTCAAAATAAAATAAACAAGGAATTTATAGTGCCTCTCAAGTGTTTTCCCTTCATTTTGATGTCATTGACTCCTACTTTAGGTACCTGTTCAGCTTACTTCTGATAAACTATCAATTATCCTGGTTGGTCGAGAAGGGGTATGTAAAGAAATAAGTCTTTGATATGTTCTTTTTAGAAATTATACCTTACCAGTTGTATTTTATGTTATTGCGGCACATCGTATAATTTAATAATATTTTATTTTCGGTCAATTTTAATTATAACAACAGCATTCCCATCCAACACTATGGTTCAACTGGAGTGTGGAAACATGATTCAATTTTACATTTTGCAGGGTTGTAAGAACTGGGCGATCTCTCTGGGTTCGAATTCTGCCCTCGGCTCGCACCAACCACAGTACTGACGTAAAATATCTTCAATGGTTAACGGATCATGGGTTAGAATCCCCTTGCCGTCGGGCTAACCGTGAAAGGTTTTCGTGGTTTTCCACTCCATGTAAACAAATGTGGTTTGATTCTTTAAAAAAGTGCTCCGTGGACGCTTGCTTCCGTGCCCAATGCTTGATCCAGAATTTCTCTTGTCTTTTGGACTAAAATCAAAATTACAAGGCTTACGGAGTTGAACTTTGATAGTCGTAAACTAAGAATTGGGTCAACGACGGTAATGAAATAAAATTTTGCTATCTTTCTTATGTCATACATTTAGACCAGAGGTTTATAACTTACATGAGGCCGGGGGCTGCAATTAAAAACAACAGTCAAATGGTGGGTAGCAACTTCCTCAAAATTTTATAAAGGACTCTTTTATGTTTGAAGGAACATTAAATATTACTGTCAGACTTTTATCAAGTTGTACAAAACAAAAGTATTGAATTGTAAATTAAAATAAGGAGTAGATTTTTACTTGAGAAATAAATTATTTTCCACAGTTGGTATGTTAAATTTCACAGAAACAAAAAAAAAAATTCTTTTTTTTCTTCTTTTTTTTTAGCGACTGAAAAGTATTTTAAACCCATAAAGATTTTTTTACGAAAATTATCCGCAAAAAACGACAACTAATATATGTATTTTGGTTCGCGGTTAAACAAAAAAAGGCTTTGCCAAATAAAGGCCAGTTGGTAATCACTGATTTAGACTATTGAAAATTGGGGAAGGGAGCGTTATCTAGCTTATTCAACTCAATGTAATAATTAATACAATTTATTATTCGGTATATTTCAATATTTAAACATTCATATTACTATCATGAATGTGCATAATCTATTATGACTACTATCATAAATTTAAACAAATAATCAATTAAAAGCCTAATAAGTAAATAATCTGTCTGGTTCTAAAGATATATAGGTAACCATGGTATTTGTTTCTTTCAATTAATACAGCAAATATGATTGAATAACCAAAGTTTTTCCGATACTACGTTTAATTTTCTTCCTCATAATTTTTGTTGTTGTTATTCTAGTTATTGTCCTGAATTGCATTGACTTACGCATAAAGAGTGGGGGCGAAATGGTTTCTATGGAAACTCACACAAAACTTGGTGCTTCAGATGAGAGCATGGTGGTCCTGGAGTACTACCCTCGCTTTTATGGAATATTTATAAATTTATTTCTTATTATTTGTTTTTATGAAGTCGAAAGTACAATACTTCAAGGTGAATTACGAACCAATAAGGTATGTTTATTATAAAGTGTGTTCATGATTTCTTTAAGTAATAATTGTTTTTAAATACTGCTTCACTAATTAATCATACATACTTCAACGTCTTACAGTTGGGTTGCTTGTTTGGAAAATAAAGTCATTTTCCTCCCTTAAAAATGAAACTGCCCGCATTATTAATTAACTTTTTTGTGTTATTCTCATTTAAAATAATTTTCATTATAAACTGTTTTAAAATTCGCGATCGCAACGCTCGAGTACGCCGTCTAGCGGGAGCCTGTAAATATCAGACATTAATTTATCACGTTTTCATTTAGTTCCATCGAAATCATTGACAGAATCAGACGCCATTTTTTAGCAGCAAATAAGAAACAAAATTTCCCTAAGGAAAAGGCCGAAGAACTTGAAAAAAATCTCCAGAATATTAGTAAATCTTTCAGGAACAGAACACGCCAAACATTTGAAGAAAAATTCCTCAATAATTTTT
>NC_092206.1:60723716-60729545 GCF_043381705.1 Parasteatoda tepidariorum | reverse complement strand
ATTGTAAATGTTATAGATTTGGATATTTCTTCACTCGAAAATGATAATTAAAAGATGCGATCAATTGTGAATTGTAAGCAATGTTAATAAAGTTTGTCTAAAAGAAACAATATGATTTCACTAAAAATCAATTTCTACCCCTTCCTATTTTCATTTCCATATTACGAAGTTTCACTTCTTACACGCGGAGGGACTCCACGCACTATTTTCTTTTCCATGCGATTTTGTTCTTTTATGAACTATATTATTACAATTACGATTTATTACAAAACTCATTTTAAAAAGAAATGGACTGAACCCACTTTCTTCAAAAGCGACTTATTTATAATGTTGACTGTTGCACTGCAATTATAATTATTATTTTAAGGACTCTGACCTATGATCCGTCTACCACTGATGATATTTTACGTCAGCACTGTGGTCGCTGCGAGCTGGGTGCAGAATTCGTATTAACCAGCCATCGCTGGTATTCGAACCCGGTTCACCTCGTTGGAAGGCGAACGCTCAATGCCCTGAGCTACCACAGCTCTGTGTCTCATATTTTTTATAGCTTAAAATATAGTCAAAAGTCACGCATTGTAATATCAGGATTTAGGTGAGACACTCTATCACTCAGATGTTTTTTTGCGCAATAAATTAAGATTGTCAATATTAGAGCTTCCCTACTTTTTTCGGCTACGGCCGGCTCCCCTTCTTTTGGCGGAATCCCGACTTTATAAATAAAGTATATAAAGACAATTGTGAACGTATTAATCAATAAAAGACTTTATTTTGGAAATATCTATTAAGAGGAATGAAATTTTTTATCACTTTATCCATAATAATTTTAGATTAGGTTTTATGTTATACAGTTAAATTCGCAGTTCTGGAGCTGAGCCTAGTCTAGTTATTAATTTGTATTTGGTGCATGCTAAAAAAAGAATAAAATAAGCTGAATTGTGCTGTTTTCTTTGGAATAAAAATGAAAAAGAACTGCAATAAACATTGTTATTAGGGAAACATATTTCTTTATTAACGAATTCAGTAATTTGATTTTGATATAAAAAGCGCGGTAAGGTATACTAATGTTTTTTTTTTTTTTGCAATTGCATATTTATTCTGTAGTTGATTCTATTCAATAAATTTTATTACAAAAATTAATATTAAAAAAAAAAATCCCGTTTTTCTTTTGCTGGCATTTTAGTTTCATATAGGCAACCGAGACATTGGATAAATATCGAAATGTAATTAAAGGTTTCAAAAACATTTATTAATGGTTGCTGGTTAAAAAAAATAATCCTAATTTTGGGACCCTATTTGGGAATCGCTGGTCTATATTGCTGGTCTTATTAGCATGGTGAATCTTATGAGCAGGAATTTCTCACCTTCTGTTTCAATATATTCCACAATGATCAATTTGTGGATGCCACTAAGTAATGTAATGTATCAGTTACTGATAAAATTCGGAAATCGTTAATGTGTTCATTATCTTGTTAATCTACAGAATAATTAGGGTGATCCGTTGAAGTAGGCAATCAAAGTTCTTCCGCAATTTACCTAGAAATGAACAGATTAACGGTTTCCATTTCGTTAAAGTTTCTTCGATTGTCAACTAATCTATTATTGACTAATGTTAATATTGAATATATTAACTTAATTCTTTAGATACGGAAAGTATAACTAACATGTTAATTTCCTTAATTACAATAACATTTTAAACTGTTTGACTCTTTGTATTATAACTTTTTAAATAATTGAGGATTGGTTCGATCAACTAGTGTTTGATTAATTGATTGATTAATTGTTTAATTAATTTACAGAATTGATTCTTTAAATATCAAGAAATAAATGACAATAATTTAAGATGATAAATAAGAGAAATAATTTAAGAAAAGTTGCTATTGCTTCATCAGCGATAATATTTTCACTTTAACTATTACCTAAAGATAATTTACAGATTAACTAAGCAATTAGTGAAATAGAAAAAGATTAAAAAAATAACTCTGATTATTAAACTTATTTCTCAGAAAATAATGAATTAGCGACTGCCGTGTAGGATTTTAGTTAACCTTTGATGAGGTTTTTAAACTATATATTACGAAACACTGCATGCATTCAGTTTTATTCCTTATGCATATGTTTAAATCTGTGTTTTAATTATTAAAAAAAAAGTTATTTGTAAGTAATTAGTGTCAGACTATGGATTTCAATGAACAAGGTTCGAGTAAGAGTCAGAGATCACGAGTTCGAAAAACCTCTGAAAGAGGGAGTTCGAACATTTAAAAATAATTCAAAGACAGAATTTGCATAGTATTAATTTTGAGTGTGTAAGTACCCTCATTATGCAAGTGTTATTTTGTATATATATAACAAATCAAGATTGGATTTAAAGTTCTGTTTCTTTTGATTTCATGACTGTATGTATTGAATTCATGTTATGGAGAGGATTGTTTTTCCTTTATGATGTTTCAGTTAAGTTATGATTTTTCTTGCTTAATAAAATTTATGATTAGTTAAAAGATGACTTTTTCATTATGCTTGCTGGGCATTTTCCACAACGCACTAAACTCTGCCAGCAATTAGTATGATCCGTAAACTTATATATGATTGTGTCTACGCTCATAATATATATTTTCAAATTTCTTTTCGAAAAATGAGATAGTAAAAATCTAAAAAATAGGGATCTCAAATTAATATTTTATAGAGATAAAAAAGAACAAATAAAAACGTGAGCAAAATCTGACGATTATTATCGAGTTTAATCACGGTGAATGTGGAAAAATTATTTTCGATGTCGGATGAAAAGGGGTAGTCATTCCTAACCTAACCTAACTCAACGGCCTCTCAATTTCCTCAGACATACATAAGTGTTTTAAATTTACCCTCACTGTGACTGACTACGATAATGAATCGCCATATTTTGGCAATGCTTTTTTCTCACTTAAATATTAATTCCAGACACATAGTGTTAAAATTTTCCACATTTTTTTGATTGGAATCTAAAAAAGTTACTGCTCGGAGTATCTCTGATTACGCAAAAACGTCGTGCTTAGCTCAGATATAGCGATATCATTAATTAAATAAAGTTATTTTTTGATTACCTCAAATTTTTCGATATCTCTATTTTAAATGCAGTCTGTGAAAGAAGTTTTTTTCATTATTTAATACGAGGGTTGTAAATTAAATAGTGGCAACTTAACCTTGAAATTCACAGAAGGGCGGTCACGCGCAAATAGGATATGGGACGGTGATGTGGCGCTGTTGTCTATGTGTAGAGTGCAAAAAACAGTCGATCTGCTTATAAGGGTAGTTGTTGTGTGGCGTTAAAGTGAGGAGTTTCGTTTCCATCGCTCTAAAGCATGTTTTCAAAAGGTTTAATGACGAAAAAAGACGAGATGCTTGAACCCATCGTGCTACTATACGGTAGAGCATTTGCTCCACAGGCTTCCACTAATCCTTGAGAGCATTCTGTTGCATTTTTGATACGGGCAACCTCGACTTTAAGCCACGACCGCTGATCACCTTTTGAAAACATGCTTTAGAGAGCGATGGAAACGAAACTCCTCACTATAACGCCACATAACAACTACTCTTCTAAGCAGATCGACTGTTTTTTACACTCTACACATAGACAATAGTGCCACATTACCGCTCCCACATCCTATTTGCGCGTACCCGCCCTTCTGTGAGTTTCAAGGTTAAGTTGCCACTATTTAATTTACAACCCTCGTACATTGTTTTAGTGTTTTATTGTGGTTCTTTTTATATACAGAACTGGGCTTTCTTGGCGAGATTTTGTTTCTTATCTGAATTTGGAAGGTTTGAGTATACCATAGATTATCCAAAAGTAAGTAAACTTTTTAAATAATGTTTAGTGATATTGTTATTTTCTTTAAAATGTAAGGTTATTCACCCGAGAAATATTGTAAATTTGAAATAGTAGCAAAAATAAACTAATTTAATGCTTATCCACATTGAACTCACTATTTTATCTCTTTTTTCTTCTTCCCATAACACATTTTCGAGATGTTCTTAAAAAGGAAGCCATCTTTTAAAAAAGGAGTTGATAATTTGGAAAAATAGATTTGTTGTAAATTTTAATCCTTTTTTGATGATACTCTTTTTATGGAAAGAGAAATGAAGCCGTAAATAAAATTTGATTATTTTTTAGAGTTCTGAATCGATTTTCTTTTTATCATATAACTTTGGCTTAACAAATTAAAAGCTTATTAACAGTTTCATGCAAGGAGACTTACTAATACTATCGAAATTATATTCCTTATACTAAGCCTATTTGACAAACTTTTTAAGATACAGGGAAATGTAAAGTTGTTTTAAAGTTAAAGTTGTAGTGATAGAGTAAAATACTTCTCTTTCTTAAGGTGATCCCAAAATGAATCTAAAAGAATAAAGTAAAAGTACTTAAGTTTTTTTTCTTATGTTTAAGATGCTGAAATTTTTGAGACAAACTTTGTTTAAAGTTTTTTTCACCCCGGCAAGGTGGTGCAACTTCGGATAGGATGATCAGTTTTTCATTGTCCTACAAAAGAAAAAAAAACGCATGAAGTGCAGACAGTTATTTGATTTCTAATAGATATTTTGGTATAATCAATTCCATATTACTCTTCACAACACCAGCAGTTAACGAAGAACATTTATTTTTGTGCTTGAAATCTGAATTAAATCATCCTAATAATTTAATCTTTTTGCTGATGATGAATTTATTTGCAGGCTTTTAAAACGCAAAACATTTTATTGTACTTCGATGAAAAAAATCAGTGGCCTGCAGTGTATCAAAAGAATAAGGTAAATATACATTCTAAATCTCTCATTCCTATGTTGTACACTATTTAATGAGATACCTCTCAACTGGATTGAATATTGCAAGTCTTTTTATTCAAACAGTAAAAAAGGACTAGCTAGAGAATTTAGTCGCTCATTTTGTCAGCGTATTAATACACAGTTCTACACAGCTCAATAGTTTTTTCTCCTTGCAACTAATGGGTGTCCCTAAATTCACGCAAGGCTAGAATTTTTTTTACCATTTTGAAATAAAATGCTGCCAATATAAACAAACAGAGGTAGCAGGCAGTTTAGAGTCATGAAAAACGGATCGCTTATTGAAAAGGCAATCTGATTGTTGGCTCATTCCCTGTTCGTGAAAGGCCCTGGTCTGCTGATCAGAATCAGTGATCACACAAATCATGCGAGTTTACTCCGTCTAAAATTTATGGCTTCAAGTTCACAAACATCAACAACCAGCCGCAACAATACAAAACGGTTATTGAAAATTTTAACAAAAGAGTGCACATGTGACAGCAAAATCGTGGAGGCCATTTACCATACATACTTTACTATATATTTTCTAAATCCGTTTAAAAAAAAAGTCACAATTTTTAATTAAAATCTAATGTTTCTATCAAAATAATTTTTTAAGAGAATTTTGGGACATCATGTACTATTTATTAAAAGTAATCTTTTGTGTTATTTCTAAGGATGAGATATTTGTTTTATAAAAACATCTCTATTAATTCCACTAATTTTTTTTTATTCTCCAGACATGTAGAGAGAAAGAATCCGTATTAATTATTGAAAATGGTCAGGTGATCTACTTGAATGAATCCACCTTTCGTTCTGGATGCATTGACCACCCCGAAGAGGGCAAAAAAGACTGGCTGCGATGCCACAACGAAAGGACATTCGAGTCCAGAAGGGAAAGATATTGGTTCATAGCCATCAGCAATTGTGATGCGAAAAATGTGAGATTTATTTATTTATACATAATATTTGTTTAAGATCCTGATGATTAAGGAAATGTTCATAGCATGTTTCACCTCTAATATATATATA
>NC_092206.1:60720963-60723410 GCF_043381705.1 Parasteatoda tepidariorum | reverse complement strand
TACCATTAAAGTTTGTACCATGAATTTGGGACCACCCTGTATATATATATATATATATATAGACCAAAGAGAAAATGAGATCGAAATATCTCGAATTATTAATGAGGCAGGTGGAATGAAAAAATATTAAAATCAGTTTAAAAGCCGGGTAAAACATGAAGGTGATCCCCATATGACTTTCAATTTAGTTTCCACCTGAAAGGAGACAGTTTCTGATCTTTTCAAACTGGCTTTCCAGCTTCCTAATTAGTGAATCGAAGGATTTCGCCTTTTTGTTTCTTCCTCGTTTAAGTATTAATTTGTGACCCCAAATGTACATATTTTTTTTACTTCATTTTTGATAATGATTCTAAAAATATTTATTAAGGATGGTGTTTACGGAACACCCTGCGTATTTTGAATAGTGGTATGCACAGATATTTGATCTCGCATAGGTGAAAGGGTGTTGAGAATTCTTTTGTAAGTGTTGTTGCATAATTTTAACCAAGATAATAGAGTTTTATATTCTTCCAATTTTTTTTTCCTTCATAATTATATATACTTAGGTTGAAACTACATAGTTCCGAGGGTAATATCATTGATTTCTTTTTAAATAGTAATAATAGTAATTTAAACGCAGAGAAAATTCTTTTAAATCCAGAGAAAAATTTTTTTAAAAGAAATATTTTAAAATTTCTATTTTGGCAGTCGTCTTTCCTGTTTATGTAATACTAGCCGCCAAAAGCGGCCAGCTGTCCGCCACGCTAAAGGTTTTCACAAGTAAAGTTTTTTAAAACATAGCAGGAAATCTGAAGATTAGTGGACAATTAAAGTGTTCCTGTTCTGCAATTTTGTCTTCATATCCAGTTCTGCTGCAGATGTGTTATAGCTCTTGAGGATGTTTGAAGATGTAACTTTGCTATGGTAATCTAAGGCCTATGGTAACCTAACCTATAATATAACTATCAGGTGGAGACTTGTTTTTTTTTAAAAAAAGGCCTCAGAAATTGTAAAAGCATACAAAAGTTGCTTTCGAAATCATCATTGGCCAATAGCTGAAAACTTCTTCCAATCTTCTTTGACGTTTCTCTGATACTTCTTGGGCTCTAGAATTGCTTGTCGAAATTCGGTCATGTTCCATCCTTCTTTGACATTCCACAGACGTTTCTTGGGCCCTTCTTCTTTGAGAATCTCTTAACATCTTTTTCCTTGAAAAAATACAAAGTTTTTTGGAAGGCGGTTCTGCCATGTCAGTAATTGTGTTTTTAAGAAGTCAACGAATACTTTAGAACAACAATTACTATGAAAGCAAAATCATGAAACTTCAATATTAAAATCTAAGTGCTTACCTGCAAACTGAAACTTTCTGAAAATAACTAATTACATTTAATAAAAACGGTTAAAATAAAAAATAGAAAAACCAAAGAAATCCAAGATAAGTGTGATCGTTCCTTCAAAAACAATTAAATTCCTATTTTATATATTATATACAACGCTTAAGAAAAAAAACTAAAATGCTAAATGAAACATGAAAAGAACACGAAAACGAATTAATTTTTTATGGTATCAATTTCTATATAATTTTTTATGGTATCTATTGTTATATTGCTACAAAAATTATCGTTTTCGCACGGGGGCACCCTCAAGTATAGTCTACCCAGGTTTTCTTACAAAATGACTGATAACTAAAAAACTAATCCAAATTTTTGAAAAAGAAAAAAAAATACTTCTTCATTATGTCAAAACACAATTTTGTGCAGAGTTTCGTGCCTGGGCGAGGCTTCTGGGGCGATATATTGTGATTACAGACACACACACAGCCGCGTTTATTATTATGTATAGATTTTCATGACGTTTGGTAAGTAAGAAAGCAAAACAATTTTTAGATAAATTAAGAGAAATTGTGTCATAATTGAAGCTCCATAAGTCGGAAAAAATATTAAAAAGTTTGAAGTAGTTATTCATGTTTATATGACTTCTTTTAAAAATGCGAAACTAGGTTTGCAAATAATTGAAGAAACAAAAANAAAAAAAAAAAAAAAAAAAAAAAAAAAAAAAAAAAAAAAAAAAAAAAAAAACAAGTAGTGGCGTGTAACAGTTAAATTAAATATTATTTGTATTGGTGCGTGTAAAGTAACGTTATTTATGTATTATTATTAAAATGAATGGGTTGCATAATTGGATGTATCTCTGGATATAGTCATATCCAGAGATACAAAAAAATAGGTAAATGATTAAAAATAGGTAAATGATTAAAAAGTCTATTGATGTAGATGTGTTAATAGGAAAGAAAAAAAAACATTGGTATTTACATATTTAGGAAATCTGGGAACACATCAGCACTACTAATTTAACTTTCACCTATGAAGCCCGTGCTCTTTATTGTTTTTATATATATTACGATCGTCGTTCCATTTTGTTTCTTTTTGTAGTATACTCAATAAATAGTTAGTTTAACTTAAAGATGT
>NC_092206.1:60705435-60720463 GCF_043381705.1 Parasteatoda tepidariorum | reverse complement strand
TTGATGTAGATGTGTTAATAGGAAAGAAAAAAAACATTGGTATTTACATTTTTAGGAAATCTGGGAACACATCAGCACTACTAATTTAACTTTCACCTATGAAGCCCGTGCTCTTTATTGTTTTTATATATATTACGATCGTCGTTCCATTTTGTTTCTTTTTGTAGTATACTGAATAACACATAGTAGTTTAACATAAGAATAACATAATAGTTAGTTTAACTTAAAGATGTCATGTTCAGTCAATACTAGCATAACTCAATAATTTCTACAAAGTCATGATAAAACAAATTAAGGCCGAAATGTATAAAAGGTAATTAAATTAAGGGGAATGTGATCGTTAAGGAAAGTGGTAGTACAATGCTAATGTGGGATAACAATAACCCAATGGGTTCAAAGGGTTACAAAGTGTGAGGTTTGGACAAATTGGATGATTTGGTATCACCAAATTTGGAAAAGGGGCGAAATTAAAGTAAAATTAAGATTAAAGATAAAACGGTAAAGTAATGCTATATCCAAACAATATATATGAGTTAATACAGTAAGCTGATGTTTCCAATAAGAAAAACTAATAAATTCACATTTATGCATGCCCATAACAATAATTGAAAGGCACTCACCCTGTACACATAGGACATTTTAAAAGACAACCATCAAAAGAAGACAAATGAAACACATATTTTTAACTTGCGTTTAAGATTTATTTAAGAAAAAAAAATCTAACAACATAACTAGTGGAAAGACGTCTTTAAAACAATTTTTAACATTAGGAGCACCTTTAATACAAATGGGTGACGAAAGAAATGATGTCATGTAGAAAAAAAAGGAAAGCGAAAAAGGTTTAACTATTGAAAAAACATATATAGAAGGAAAGCTTAATTTAAGAGGGTCTTTAATATAAAAAAAAATTAAAGGTAAAAAATGAAGCTATTAGAATTACAGAAATTAATTTCACAGATTTAATTTAAATTATAGACTGACTGAGAAAAAGATGTAAAACATAAATTTCCTTGACACGGACCGAAGTCCGCATCTTGGAGGAAGAAAAAAAAAAGGAACTTGCAAGAAGGAGGCACAAAAAGAGAATGTATTCACAAAGTGACTTAAAAATTCCGTAAGGGGAAGTGCGATGACCGCAATGACCATGAGAAAGGTCAACAAGAAAGTTAAAAATAAAATTGCTAAATCGAAAAAAAGGAATAACGTTTAAAGAAAAATCAAAGGCTTAGGTAAAATTAGAAATTAAATTGTCACATTACATTAAGTGTAAATGCGACATGGCGACTGATTGTTTAGGTGAGAGGCACATTAAAAAATCTGCAGGACAATAGTTCCCCGCTTTTAACGTCTCTGATATTAAATCAAAATGTTTGATGTATGTTTTTTTAAAAAATCTAACCCCTTTTTTAATTAAGCATTCTTTATTAAACATAATTATGTATTTAGTTTAAGCAAAAAATAGCTAATTGTAGTTTTTGTACATTTATAGGGATTGTATCTGGAGTACAAAATTACTATGACAAATGATCATAACAGCTTTTGGTTTAAGCATTTTTCAGCAGATGAGTTTTGTAAGTAATTTTTTTTTGTATGTATATTATTATCTTCTATCTATGCTTATTTTTATCAATTGTCTTCTCTCTGTTTCATGCTATTGTCTTCGTCTATTCTAAATATATTATTGTGTTCTTAGTATGGTTTCAATTCTGAAATGACTTCAAATGAATATTGCTAAGACTACAGAAAAAAAAATCGATTTCATGTTTATAAAGTTCATAACATTCTATGTTTATTAAGTTATTTCATGAATTTTAAACTCTAAGATATGCAATATAATCTTATAACTAAATATTAATTATTTTGTATATTTTTAGACATATTGCAGATAGATATTAGTTTTTTGCTACTCTACATTGTTTTACTTCTCTTGTCGTTTATTGAAGCTGGTAAGATACTCTTATGGCAATAACTTCTATTATTCAATTTAAAAATGTGTTTACTTTAGAGTGATGGTTCTCTTTGACTGCAGTGAAGAGGAGTAAGAATCGTCTTGGATGGGAGTTAAGTTTATCCAATAATTCGAAAAAACGTGTATATAATAATTAAAAGCCTCAAAAACTGAAAAAAAAATCTATGCAAAAACGTTTTTATGTTTTGCCCAAACGCTGCTGATATCAATAGGAGCAAAAGAAAAATTAAATTATTCTAAAATCGGTTTATTTGAGAATGTACGAGGCTCATCCAGAAAGTAAGTTTCCCTAATTTATTTAAAAAAAGAACTCACACTTTCGGGAACATATTTATTGGCAACTAGTACAGCAATGTTTCAGCTATTTTTCAACTTAGCCACCACCAAAATTGAGACACTTGTCGTATTGTGGGATCAACTTTTGTATCCGTCTGTTGTAGAACTCTGCCGCCTGCGAATGGAACCAGCATGTGATAAACGTCTTCAGCTCTTCGTCGTTGCCAAAACGCCCAGCGGAGGACAGGAATTTCTTGAGGTGCAAGAAAACGTGAAAATCGCTGGGAGCAATATCAGGGCTGTAGGGTGGATGATCAAACAACTCCCTGCCAAATTCCGTCAAAACAGCTGCTGTGCGTCGGGCCGTATGTGGATAACCATCGTCATAGAGGAGCGCAACACTTGCAGTAAGCATTCCACGACTCTTGTTTTGAATGACAAGTCACAATTTCCGCAGTGTTTCACAGTAACGGCCACAGTAACGGTAGACGTCTGTCGCATGCTGGTTCCATTCACAGGCGGCAGAGTTCTACGACAGACAGATACAAAAGTTGATCCCACAATACGACAAGTGTCTCAATTCTGGTGGTGGCTAAGTTGAAAAATAGCTGAAACATTGCTGTACTAGTTGCCAATAAATATGTTCCCGGAAGTGTGAGTTCTTTTTTTAAATAAATTCGGGAAACTTACTTTCTGGATGAGCCTCGTAGCTTAAAAAGTGTTTTCTCATCCTCATCGGACAAGCTGGTGTTTTGATGATTTTAATCCCTTATTTTCTTTTCCCGACCTCAATAATGAACGATAAATGTTGAAAGCATTTTTCCCCTTCATTTAAATATTAATTTAAGTTTTAAAAGTTATTTCATTTCAGTCTCTAAAAGGATTCTAAAAATGTGTAGAGTGTAAAACGTAATCGTGGGAGGACTCACTATTACTGTGATAACTTTGTAATTTTATCATAAGTTTAAGCTTTACTAATTTTAAGTTTATTGTTGATTATAGTTTTGTAGCTGGAAATTATAACACATTAAATCAAAATAAATTATGCAGGCTAATACCACTACACTCTCAGAAAAATAGGTTCAAAGTTGAACAACGATATCTGTACTTGAAACCATAAAGGACTGTGAATTTGCTGTAATAGAGTGTTCAATTCAGCTATGTTTCTGTTCCGTTCAAGTTAAACTATTAATAATATTATTATTTTAAGGCATAATGCTTTGCAAATTTTTAGCAATCATAATAAGGTGTTAAACTATGTTTTAGTTCTGTTCAAGTGGTACCATATTACATGTAATTAAGTTTAATAGGTACGATAATTAATAATTAGTTAATTATCTAGCCATATTAAGGTTGCAGGAAATTAGAACGATATTATTGTACAAAACGATCAATAATTTCTATCAGATTAACGTATGCCTTCCATTTTTCCCCTCATACCTCGCATATGCAAAGTTGGAGTATGATTTTGGGTTGAATTTTTAAGTCTCGAAAATTTTGTGGGAGTTTCCCCAAGCTCTTAGCGCCAAGTTCCTTACTTTTTGATCACCTAATCATGATACTATTAGTATAACATTTAATTTGAAGAAATGTTCATTAATTTGCAGATGCTCTTCGATCCAGACATTTGTTTCATCGCACTTATGCTCTCTACCTTACTTCAGTGATTCTCGAATGTTGTGGTTTATCATTTACGTGTGCCTATTATGCGAATCTTGCAAAAGAAGGATATGCTCTAATGGAACTCAAACTCTTGGGTAAACTTTATAGATTGTCGCTTTAACCATTTTTTTAAAAATAGTGTCGACGCTCGATATGACTACTTCTGTCTCCAAATAAAGCTAAAACAACGAACCAGTTAGCCTGCCTTTTTAAGTATGTAGAATTTCGAGTATCTCGAGATTTAAAATCGTATAGTCAAATATCAACACAAAGTATAAGTATATACGTGAGGCTGATGACTTTAATTTTTGCCTCTTACATGTACGCTCTTACAAATTTTAGGTGTTTTCGGGTATATTTCAGATTTGACGAAATTGGGTATAATAGTGAATTTGTTTTTTTTTTTAAAAAAACGATTATGTCGTCTGAATACAACATATGCTACCATTTTAAACTAAAACTTGTCATTAGCTTAATAGCGCTGTTGAAGAAGTGTAAACATCAAATATGTAATTTATGTATACGTTTAAACCATTTATCCGCTGTTTGATCGCTTTTGGCTTTTACTAATGGACCATGTGTTGGCGAATGTTTTTTCAAGTTGTCACCCACACAAAAATTGGGCTCTCTTTGACTGATAAGGACAAATTTTAATATCACTATGTCAAAAATATAGGCAATTAAAAATAGGTCACAATCTTTAACAAATTCGACTAATTTATATTATTTTTGCATCGGTCAGTATCTTTGTTATCCAAACAAAATTTAAAAATACTCACGAACTCTCGCATTCAATGAAATTTCGCTATGTATATAGTACTCATGATATTATATTTTTGATTTATTACCAATAATGAGTACGAAATTATCGTATTCGATAATTATAAACACTGATCACGATATTGGTGAATTTGCTGCACTTACATATATTATTAGGAGCCGATGACACAGTCAAAAATATTGACATTTAACGATATATAACGATATTTTCCTATTTTAGCCATTACTACTATTATTTTTACATTACTCATATTTCCGTTACTCAAACAAAATTTAGCAATGCTCACAATAATGATTGTACTCAGTAATAATAATAATATGATATAATATATAATATAGTATAACATTCATGACATTATTTTTCGAAACTATTTCGTTAAAGGGGGCCGTAAAAAATTGCCAAATCGTGGTGTGCTAATTCGGAACCCCATGAATCTTTCTTTCACAAATTGATGCATTCTGAAAGATCAAAATTTTGAATGGGGACATTGGACATTTTAATGAAAATTCTGTTTTCCAAAGTCTTTTTGCATTAATGTATTCTTCATTAAAAGATTTTCAAAAAAATAATTAAAAAACGATGGGAAAAAGAGATCGGTTGCTTATTTAATTTAAATCACCCCTTTTTTTTGTTTTTGCTTTATGGAGTGTTTATTTTAAGGTCTAGAACATTTCAATCAAGCTCTAACAATTTTTGCCGAGTTGTCAATGATAATTGAGATCGGGATTTCCATAAGGAACACACCTCCTGTTTTGTATCCAATAGCTATCTTCAATTCGTCCGAACTTTTCAAATTCTGTCTTCTGTGTGTATTCATATCTTTTGATTTCAACTATTCTGATATATTCGAATCTAGCCATCTATGCTACCTATTTAAAATTGGCATGAATTTTCAGGATAGCCCAATATGTAAAATAATTGTTAATGAACTTATGTTTCAGTAGCACGATAAGAAAAGGTAACCATTATAAAAATTTCTTCTCTTCATTTTTTAGGAAAAGTGATTGAAGCTCTCAGTACATTGTTTTTACTTGTTCTGCTGATTTTAATAGCTAAGGGTTATACAGTCACAAGAGGAAGATTAAGCAAAATAACATATTTTGAAATATTTGTTTTTCTGTTCTTGTATATTCTTGTGTATGCAGTGTTATTCTTATATGAAGAACAAGTAAGTCTTTATTAAATGTTAAAATTAGCATTTTAATTAAACCTGGGAACATGCACCACTTGAAATACATAATAACTAATACTCAATCCGACATATAATGGCAGGAAAAAAATCTTTTCATAATTTTTCTGTTCTAAATAAATTAAAGAATAATGCAAAGATGCTATTTATACAAAAAATTGACATCTTTTAAAAAATAATAAGCAGGTAAAAATGTTAATCCGTTCTGCTTAGGAAACGAGATATCTCTCAACAAACTTTAAAATGTGTAATAAAGTTCGACAAGAGATGGCGCTTCTGAATGGAAAAACTATATTTCCGTTAATTTCAACAAAACTGCTTGTTTGGGCATCTGTTAACAATGTCCTTGTACTACACCACGCTGAAATTGCAGATGGCGCTAGTTGTTGACAAATTTTCAACTAATTTTGAATCTTAGTGATATTACCCGTTTTCCAACACAGATTTAAAAAAAAACATTTATGTCTCTTTTTTTCTTTTTTTGACCTGATATGCAGTATGATTACTTTTTTTAAAAAACTTTTTTTTTGCAATAATTCAAGATAAATAAATTGTTCTCAAATATTTTTCTTTCCAGTTCTTTGACCCAGGAAAGGTTTTATACATTTATGAAAGTCCAGTAGGTTATGGCATAATTGGATTACGCTTAGTTGGCTGGGCTTGGTTTGTGTATGCTGTCACTTTTACAATGATACACTATCCCGAGAAATCAAACTTCTACACTAAGCTATTTTTACTTTATTCGATATGGTAAGCACAACAAAATTTTAAATTTCTAACATCGAAAAGAATTTCTGCATGACACTAATTCTCTAACAGTCAGAGAGGCGCAGTGTTTAATATTTTGCGAACATAATCAAAGGCTGAAATACAAGGGATTGTTGTTAATTTAAGCGCAATGTTCAGACAACTAATTGAACTAAAATTTCGATTTCAATTGTATTTACAATTACATTATAGATTTAAAATACATACATTGTTGAAAAAGCATCCAAATTAAAAAAAAAAAAAAAAAGACTTTCTTAGACAGGGATAGAGCGTTTCAGCGTTTGCCTCCCAATGAAGTTAGAATTCCAACGATAGCTGATCGTTACGAATTCTGTTCCCTGCTCGTGCCGATAACAGTGATGACATAAAATATTCTCAACGGTTGACGGATACGAGTTAGAATCCCCTGGATGCGGGTTAATCCTAAAATTTTTTTGTGATTATCCTTACTGTTTAACGCATATGCGAGATAATTCTATCAAAAATAAATAATAATTTTTTTTTGTCGTATACCTGTTTAGGCAGTGGGGTGCGATTGTTCCTGTTTTTCAGTGGCGCCATCTATGGCCAGGAATTCGACTTCTGCCACGCCATTCACACAACCACAACCCGCTTATAGGGCGGGTCACACTCACCCACAAAGGAGAAAGAACATGGAACACACACAGAGAGAAAGAAACATCCATGCCTTGGCCGGGATTCGAACCCAGGACCTTTCTGATGCAAGGACAGTTCCCTGCCCCCTACACAGGCCGGTCGGCAAATAAATAAATAACATGAACAAATAAATATAAATAAAAGCCTCCACGGTTTCTAGTTAATCCCATTACTTGATCTTGGAGCTACCTTGTCTTCCAGGTTGGGCTCAAAATTGCAAGGCTACGAAGCCAAAAATGGGTCTACTGTTAAACGCTGGTAATAAAATAAAATAAAGAATAACAAGGTAAACTAGTTTAAACTAATTTAGCGCGCTTAAACACCACAGATTTCAGGATTCTTAAATTATTCTCTAAAAAAGTTTAAACATGTAAGCAAAGAAATGGGAAGTTTAAGTGATTTAAGTTATTTATTAGATATAAATGGCTAAAAATAGTTATTATAATAATAGGCTAAAAATAGTTTTTATGCTAATAGTTTTAATTTTTCATTTATTACTGTCACAAAATTTCCTATATTTTTTAATTATTATTGGTTGTATATGGGTTTTTTTCCCCAGGAGAAATAAAAAAATAAACGCTCTAATAATAGGTAAGCATATTTTTGGAACTTTTGGACACCCTTCTCTTTCCCTTGTGACACACCTTTTCTACCTCTAAAAAAAGCGAATCGCAACATTCCTTTAACATGTGCTCAAGCAGATTTTTTTTCTTTCACTAACTCGCATTACTTTCGCAACTTAAAAAGAGATTTATTTGTTCAATCTTTGGTTCAATCATTAGGGATTTTAGATTTTTACGTAAATATTTTTTACATTCCTTATTTCCCTTGTCAACAAATAATTGCAAAACGCAATCCCCATTCTGTTGTTAGAGGCTTCAATAGAATTACATTACATTGTTTAAGCATATTCGTTTATAGACTATTTTTTTAATATATAAAACTGTTTGTTTTCTTTCTAGGTTCCTCGCAGCACCAGTAGTTATTCTGGTTTCAACTTATGTTGTACGAAAGTGGATTCGAGAGAAACTTATCAACGCCGTGGAACTGTTCATTTCAATATCAGCTCATTTCGTTTTCTTTGTAAGGAAGAGCGTTATTTGAAAATTCTCATATAATTTTCATATATATTTAAGAACTATTATTAATCAAATTCAATAATACCATTCATTATATTCATCATTTGCCCCGCAGTGGACTGTTCGTAAAGACACAGTTCCCAGTAGAACACTGAAGTCAAGCATCACTGGCTGCGGTCAGTAAGCGGGTGCGTGATCACTTTGATCAGCCTGTGTAGATACCGAGAGTGCTGTTAACAGTGTCCTCGTTAAATTGTTCTACCGAAAACTGCTCGATTTCGCATGCAGATCGTCGGGCTACCAAAGCAGGGGAGCCATACCCTCTGCAGAGGATCAAAATTGCGATGGCATGTCTTCGGATCATCCTCAAGGATGTTCTCCAGACTGTCACCAATAGCCCATTGTGCAGCTCAATTGCGACGTAAATAAAAGTACCTACCCTCATTCATCATTTCATTTTACATTCATTATATTATGATATTCATCATATTATAAAGAGTTGTGTTTTATGTTTGTCAATGTTTAAGATAAAAATTCCTAATTATTGATAGCTTTTTAATTAAAAAAATAACAATGAATATTTTAAAATTAATTTAAGAAGCTGTATATTTTACTTTCCTTATCATATTAAAGGTTTTAGCATGGCAACTTATTAGAGATAAAAAAAAATGGTTTACAATTTTATCATCTTATAAACAATTCAAGATAAATGTGGTTAAAATTTTTAATATTTTATAAAACAAACTTTTTTTTAACTATCAATAAAATTATTAACGGAAACACTATTTGTATTTCAACATTAAAAAGATAATATTGTGATATGACGCGATTATTAATTAATTGAGTTACAAGATAATGGAGGCTCTTTAAAAATTACTTTTTGTAAAAACTCTATATATATAATTAAAAAAAACTATATTGACATATTATATATAGTTATAAGTATGAAAATTCTATTTAATACGCCCATCCCTAGCTTACCACGGATAATGGGCTTTGATTCAAAGACTGGATATCACTTTGAGAGAGTCTTAGAAAATTCACTCCGTTTCTGAGCCGTGATGGCTCAAGGGATAGAGCGTTTGCCTTCCAATGAGGTGAACAGGGTTCAAACCACAGTGCTTGTAAATTATCCTCAGTGGTAGAAGGATCAAGGGTTACAGTCCCCCTGCCATCAGGCTAACCGTGGGAGGTTTTCATAGCTTTCCTCTTCATGTAACGCAAATGAGGGTTAGTTCTATCAAAAAGTCCTCCACGAAGGTAAATTTCTCCCAATACTTGAATTAGGAGTTCCCTAATCTTCTGGATTGGGTTTAAAACTACAACGCTACGGAGTTGAACATTAGTAGTCGTAGACCCAAAATTGGGTCGGCTGTTCAATGACGGTTACGAAATAAAAAATAAAATATAATATTCCGAACAATTTTAGAGTTACAACGCGCAGTTGGGGAGCATGCTGCGGTGGCAGGGTAATTACTACCGCCATTCGCTCTTAGATCTAAATCATAGTAATTCAAGCCCAAGATCCAGTATTGTCTTAGAATCATCCATACAGATGAATTTCAGAGTGTTACCAATATCATATTAATGTTTTTTTTCCCCAATGCCCACCTGGAGAATGACCTAAGTCATACAGGCATCTGAAGGGCAGATTTGTTGGCCACTCTTATCATATTAATGTAATGCTAGAAAAATATTGACGATGAAATCAAATCTGAAAAATATAAGCTTAATATGTATTGATTTTTTTAAAACTTTAAATTTTTTTTTTAAATTTATTTTTAGGTTTTGACAAGACCCTCTAAAGCAAAAGAGAACTTTCCTTACCCCGTGAGAACATCTCAAGTACGTATTTTGCACTCCTATAACACCAGTACAGCGTTTTGAGTATGTATTCTATCCATTGTAATAGCTGTTAATAGCGTGGCCATCAAGAGGGTCATGACCCCAAACATTTAGTTAAGAGANGAGACGATGAGGCAACCACAAGCACTTCCACTGGTTCAAGAGGTCCACGAGGGAAAAATGCACAATATTATCGTTATTACAGAGCACGGAAGCGAGCGGAGCAGGAAAAAGAGTCGTTGAATATAACTAGTGATCCTTCTACTACTGCTGATTCTTCGTCGCAGGTTGCTAAGTTTAACTTCTTCCGCGCAGAAGGACTCCACGCACTATTTTTATTTTTTAGAATTAAAAATAACCCCTTTTAAAACATAAATTTCAAATTATTTTAGTTTTAAATTATTTTTTTTGTTTTACAACAATTTCTGATTATAAAGATATTTTTAACTCTTAATGTCCAAATGTAAAAAGGTTTTATAGTTCACAAATCCAGTTTATTTGGTATTTTTTATCTTTCTTCCATAACGAGTAATATTTTCCCGTATTCCTTCCGAAACAGGGAGCTGATTTCGGTTTGCAAAAATCTGTTTCTTTAGGCGAAATTTCCAAGGGAAACAGCTTTGGTAAGGGTTTTATTTCTTCTCCATGGATTGTTTTCAATTTCGCAGCTCTTGGTATGTCATCTTTGGCGGGATATAACTCTAAGACAACTGCTAAAGGCCAATTTACTGTTTTGACATTATCATCGCCAATAAGCACCACGTGTCCTTCTTTTAAATTGTTATTTGATTCTTTACCACGCTGAACAAGTTGAGCCAAGTATTCTGTTTTGAACCACTGTCTTAAGTTTTCTCTGATATTTTGTAAATATTGATATCTATTGTTCAAGGTTGTATTATCAATTTTGTCTAGATCAGTAACATCAGCACTTGTCAAGCTATTTAAAAACATGGCTGGCGTTAATGGTGTTAAGCTATCTTCATCAAACACATATGTCAAACGTCTTGAGTTTATTATGGCTTCGCAGTCGCAAAGAATAATATTCAACTCTTCATATGAAAGCAATGCTCTACCGAGGATTCTTCTTAAAATTTCCTTAGTCATTCTTACCATCCGCTCCCAAAATCCTCCGCACCATAATAACTTCGAGTATTTCCTATCATCTTCAGATATTCCAATTTGTAAAAATGCTTTTCTTATATCTGATGTTATCCCATAGGAATACTTCCTAAACTGAATGAGCATCTTTGGAATATTCTCTAATAAGTTTGGTCCACTTTCTAAACAAGAATTTAAAGATGTTCCATTACCATCTTTGGAAGACGCATGAAATGCGGGTCTCGGTTTTGTAGTTTGACTCGATTCTTTTTTGACTGCTTGATGTGGTAAATAGTGACTTCCTGGCTCTTCACAATTTTCATCTATTTCAATGATGCCTTCTTGAAGCCATTGTTCCAGTGCTTTATTATATTCTTCGAATTTTCCAATTCTTTTAAATCTTTTTGTTAGCATCACCAGTCTACTTTCCGCATGTTGGCGATTATTGCATTAGATATGAGGAGTATCCTTCCATGGTAAACTAACCACATATCTACCACTTTCATCTGTGCTAACAGTTTGTTCAAAAAATTCTAAAATTTCTTCATTCTTCATTTTTGTTGTTTTAGCTTCGGTTGGATCTCGTATTCCAATAGTCTCCAAGCTCCAAAGGTCTTCAATGCTGGGTTGCAGAATAAGCTTAAAATAGTGTTTGTTTTTTCTTCTCCGTGTTGTTAACCCATTATTGTCCACCCAAGCCGAGTTTCAATAGCCGTAATATTTTCATCCAACTTTTCAATTTTACCCGTGAGAATTTGAGGCAATACATCCGCACCTAATAGCACTTTAATTTCTAAAGGATCGCCCCCAACTTCTGATGATAAGTTAATTAATTTTTGCTGTAGAATGGAATAAATGTTTTGATTCTTTAATCTCGGTACGAAATTGCATATCTTTGTCTGAGCTAACATTGGACATGTAATTTTGAATTGACCATCTAGGGATTTTATATTGACATGTGTTTTTCCTGACTAGTTTCTATTCCGCCAAGCAATAAATGGTTTAAAGTTTCTTCTCCAACTATTGGCAAATTTAGCTTTTTTACCCCCTTTGTTTTTATATATGACCTTTGGGAACCGGAATCAATCAAAACTCTTGAGAGTCTACCTGTTTTATCTATGCCCTCAACCTTTACTATCAGTGTTTGCATCAACGTTTCACCCTTTTGTTGATTAACAAGAGTTTTAGAACTATTGCTATTTTCATCCTTTTTTCCTTTAGTACTTGACTTTTTTTGACTTTGGTTTTCACCATTTTTTATGTTCCAACACATTACTGTCAAACGTCTTCTATTACAAATTAAAAATTTAACAGAACTTTCACATTGCTGTGTTGGATGCCCGATTTTCAAACAAGGGAAACATGCTCTTTTTTCTTTTACAACAGTCTTTATATCGTTATAATTTAAATTGTGTAACTTGAAACATTCCACTGAGCTATGTGAATCCTTGTCACACCATATACATTTAAACTTTTTGAAATCACTCGTGTAATTCCTTGAATCACCAGAATATATACAAGCGGCTGTTGGTGGAACTACATCAAAACTTCCTTGGCTACCGAATCCACTACGAGCTATTTGTAGGCGTTCCTCACTTTCAACTTCAATTCTGAGAAATTTCAATAATTTTGTAAGATTTTCTGTGCTGGCATTTGTTTCTGCGGATGATCGAGAGCTCTCCCAAGCCTTCAAAAGATCCTCTGTAAGAGCTGATTCTACTAATGGGTAAAGCATGGCGGCATAAATATCGCTTTTAACGCCAAGCGATTCCAGAGCTTATAACTGTGTTTCCAATTAATCATACAATGTAGCCAATGGCATGTGACCTTTTTTTGTGGCCTGTGCCAACACTAATCTTAACAATTCTCTGATATAGATTTCGATCATCAGGTCATCGCTTGCGAATCTTGATTTTAGTTGAGTAATTGCTTTTTGATAATCTCGGCTTGACGGTGGAAAACTATCCACTAGTTCTTTTGCTGATGACCCGGGAATCATTGCTTGAACCAAATACTGAAATTTATCATCATCATCGATGGTGTTGTCCTCATGTATTTTACGGAACTGTCCCCAAAATCCGAGCCAATTTTTTATTTCTCCATTAAATTTTTGTAGTTTTAACACTGGAAGCTTGTATTTTCTCTTCATTTCCGCACTATTTTATGAACTTGGTTATCCATCCTTGGGCGTCCATCACCAAACGAAGATTAACAGTTTCTTTTAAGTACGCACATCTGTCAATATGTTCTTCATTGGCTTCAAAATCATTTTCATAATCATCGTTATTTTCTAGTTTTAATAAATTTTACAGAAATCTGAGTTTGCATATTGTTTAATCTTTCGAATTTATTAGTCAATTGTGATAATAAAATCGTTACGCGATCCATTTTAACCTCCGTATTCGATAACTCTGTTTCTAAATTATTGGCAGTTAAAGTAAATCCTTGGCGCAATGGCTTTCTTTTATTTTTCTTCCATTTATGAAGTGAAATATTAATTAGTTTCTGATAGTTCCACTTACTTTCGTTTCTTTTGTCCTTTCTTTTTTATGCTTGGCTCTTGAATATCACACGGACGCCACTTAATGGTGCGAAGTTGAACTTTGAATTTTATGAACCATATGGGACGACGACTCACAAGAAGAAGAAAACAGGTTGTTTGAGACAAGAGCACATTTATTTATAGGACGAAGACATTTTATACATATAATGACAAATAGGAAGAATAACTACTGTTGCAGGGAGAAAATAATAATAAATTCATTAATTGATTAGCATAAATTTGAATTTTAAAGTATTTAAAAAAAAGAAAAGGGGGTTGAATCTAAATTAACGTTAGAGTGATTTGGAGGGATGGTACAGGGTTAGGGGAAGTATAGTGGTAGTATAGTGTTGTGTCGCAAAAACCGTGATGGGCTCTTGAGGTCAATTAATAGGGTGGAGTATAAAGAAAGAGATAATAATCGGAGTAGTAAAAAATCAAAATCAATTAAAAGGAAAAAAAATGTTAAACAATCATTATAGAAAAGATGACAATCTTACAGTCAAAGGGAGAATATAAGATTTTAAGTGATAGGTTATCGTGACTCATATACATATATATTGTCTTACATTACACAAAGAAATAATATTTACATCCTAACATTTGAGAATCTGGATTTGGAACAAAAAAAAGAAAAAAATGTGTGTTACTCACCCATTACCAGTTGATGCACTGAGAGTTGATATTATGAAGAGAATGTGAACAGCTTGGACAAAATATAAAAACAGACCGAAAGTCAACAATTTTGGTCGACAGAAGAGATTTATTTTAAAATTAAAACAAATAAACATCAATTACAATACTCGAAAAATTGTACATCTTAACAATAACCGAACAATGGCTTATGCCGACACGGCATTCTGCACAAACTACAAAGTGGTGGAATGAACCGTAGCCTATAAAGTTAAAGTATTAAATTCTAAAAAAAAGGAGGTGACATATTACTAACATTAAGGACACAATAAAAAAGAGTTTACAAAAATAATGAAAGGGGTAACAATTTGTTACAACAAACTAACAAAAAAAGGGGGGGGGAAGAAGACGCCAAATAAATGGCGGATAAATTGAACACTATATCATTTTTCAAAAAAAAAAAAAAAAAAAGGAAAAAAAAAAAAAAAAAAAAAAAAAAAAAAAAAAAAAAAAAAAAAAAAAAAAAAAA
>NC_092206.1:60679821-60703403 GCF_043381705.1 Parasteatoda tepidariorum | reverse complement strand
AAAAAAAAAAAAGGGGGGGGGGGGGACTCCTCACGCTGGACTCTGAAGATGGGAAACTCGCGAAACTCGTAACAAAATCTGGCACGATGCCAGCGCTTCGTGTACGGCGGAGAAGTTTGTCTAAAGGAGCGTAGCGCATGCGCAATATTATCCTTAGCTTTGGATGGCGAGTTTGGACAAAGATTGTATAAGTGTGTACGCGAAGCGTATAAGTTCTTTGGTCCAACTGCGTGAAAAATTATTTAATTTAATTGTGCTAACCTAAAACTGCATACTAAATATAAATAATTATTGAAAACGTGCAATTTGACTGAAATTTGCTTTTGCCTTTATTTTTATTAAACAGTTTTCACAGTACTAAATCCGTGATACGACCAATAATTACGAAATCTATCCTCGTTGATTTTTCGTGCTTGTGATCACATGACACAAAGAAACTTGCGCGAATTATAATTAAATAAAGTATATGTAACAGACAGACAATAAAATTTTTTATAAATAGTCAGGAAGGCAGTTTTTTTAAGACAGATAATATGTTCCTTGCTATGACAGATAAAAATAGATGATCATGTGGTCAGTTACAATAATGTATCTTGAATCTGGGACCCCTTGAACCTTATCAGCTAGTACCTCAAATTCTATTTTAGTATTAAAAAATGTGCGAAAGTATGCAAAACATTAACTAGTAGACCATAAATAAAAAAGTGTGATTGTAAAGGCAGGAAAAAAGTAACTTATCACAGGCTGTTACATACAGCAAAATCCTCTTTATCCACGTTTCTATCCTTCGACAACAACAAAAGGACCTTTCCATAGTTTAAAATGCGTATTTGACATCTGAGCTGTAATTACCAAATTTTGTGTAACTTCTACACAACATTAATGAGACAATTTTCAACCACATCATCTTGCTGCATGCAGACATCAGATCTTATCTACACCACTAGCTTCTACACAGAGAAATCAGTGCAGTGCACAATAATGGAATCATTAATTTTCAACTATGGAAGTGAGTTGCGCTACCACTAATCGGTTTAAAAATATAATTTAATAATTTTTTTAGAAAATAAATTATTTAATACATTTAAGTTCATTTAGTTAAAAAATATTTATAGTTAATATTTAATGATGTCCTTCTAATTTTTTTTTTCATAGCCACTATATGTGAATGGTACAAGACCAACGGCACCTTCTGCAGCACAAATTAATAATCAAAATACTGTTGAGCAAAACGAAGCAACAACTACAACGTAACCTAAAGCATTTTCCATGAGGACTAAAAATTTCTTTAGTTCAACTTTTTGAGGGACTTGGTGCAAGAAATGAAAGTTGAGATCCAAAAAATCATTGGCAAGAGCTAAGTAAAATTAGAAAAAATAAAATAAAAATCAGTGACACTATTCAACTCACACTCCAGGATTGGTGTTACATTTGTGCCTCGTTCTTACACTTTAAAAAGATATACAATCAAGAATGCATTATTATTGTAATTATTGTTTTGGGAAATTAAGACTTTGATTTTTGCACTTGGTCCCTAAATTTAAAAAAAAAAAAAAAAAAAAAAAAAAAAAAAAAANAAAAAAAAAAAAAAAAAAAAAAAAAAAAAAACTGTACATATGAATGTTATGATTTTTAGTTATCATTCTGGCTTTCAGGTGTTGATTGTATTTCACTCTATTTTGTAAATAGTATTCCCAATTGAATACTAAACTTTATTGTTGTTAATATGTTTAATCACCATTTTCCTTCAGTTGGGATTCAAACCATTCTAAGGTTGAAAAAATTGCGTTTGGTTATAAATGGCAGTTTTTTTTTCTTCATTTTTTTCCTCGACAAGAAGTTGACATTTGGCCCTCATATTAAACAGCTGCGAAAACGCTGTGAGAAAACTATGAACATGTTACGCGTCATTTCAAATACGCATTGGGGTGCAGATCGTATTGCTTTACTACAGATATATCGGGCACTTATTCTATCGCGTATTGATTATGCTTGTGCAGTATATGGCACTGCCTCAGCTTCTCACCTTAAAAGGTTGGATACAGTGCATCATACTGCCTTGCGTATATGTAGCGGCGCATTTCGTACTTCTCCAGTTGAAAGCCTATATGCTGTGTGTCACCAATTGCCTCTAGATTTGAGACGCATGCAACTCGGTCTAACGTATTATTTTCCCGTAATCTCATCCACATCACATCCTCTTAAACGTGAAACACTTCCAGGGAGTTTAGAGCGGATTTATGATGCTCGACCCTCACATGTTCGCCCTTTTAATGCTCGCATGTGCTCGCTCAACCAATCATTCAATATCTGTAACTCAACTACACAATGTGTCGATCACTCGCCTATTCCACCTTGGAACGTTTCACACTATCATTTTCATTCTCCATTCGATGTACATAGTAACTCTCATGTTACGGCTATCGTTTTTCAGCAACTATACAAAGCTCATCGTCATTAATATTGTCAATATGTTCCGGTTTTCACAGATGGCTCAAAATCTCCTGACTATGTAGGTTGTGGTATTGTTATTGCTGACGACACCTACAGTTATAAAATACCAACTACGTGTTCCGTATTCACCGCTGAAGCCGTTGCAATTCTGTTGGCATTAAGGCTTATTTCAGCTAGTTTGAATCGGAAGTACTGCGTTTATTCGGATAGTATGAGCGTATTGCGCCAACTTAAACATTTTGACAATGAAACTCATCCCATTTTGTGTTTTATACAGCATTTGCTATTTAATCTTCATAAGAATGGTTTGGACATTTTGTTTTGCTGGGTTCCAAGTCACGTAGGAATCCCATGCAATGATTTAGCCTATACAGCAGCGCGATCTGCTACTACTGCTTTAAATTTATCTATACCATTCTCAGATATAAAAATACATATTAAAAAGTATATAAAATCTTTATGGCAGCAACAGTGGGATAACCAAGTGAATAATAAGTTGCACGCTCATAAATCAAATTTGGAACCCTTTCCTGTGTTGCGATTACGTAGTGCAGATGTTAAACTTACCCGGCTGCGAATCGGACATACCAGACTGACCCATCTACATTTGTTGTTTGGTGAACCACCTCCTCAATGTAACACTTGTGATGTTTTACTTTCGATTCACCATATTTTAATCATTTGCCCATGTTTTAACAGTCATCGTCTTACCTTTTTTGGTAGTTCTATTTTATCTATGGGAGATTTGTTGGGTGACTCTCATCATCCTAACATTTTTGCATTTTTACGTGCTATTGGCATTTTAAATTGTATATAAGTTTATTCTGTTCATGAATTTATTCACTTTTAGAAGGATATTCTTACTTTTACACTATTTTAAATGTCTTTCAAAATTTTACTGTGCTTTAACTTTGACCTGATTTTAATCCAATATTACCGTTGATTGTTTCTATACGTTTTTATCAATTTTTAATGTGATTTATGGAAAATATGTATGCACTTTAATTTTGACAAGTATAAACATATTGTTTGGCGCAGTATATTCACATTTGGATCTTGTGCTATTAAACTCTACATTCAATCAATCAATCAATCAATCTTCTTTTTATTCCTAGCATTAAGTTATCATAGGAACACACACACTCAAACTTCTATTATAAAAATATAAAAATGATTATATCTATTCTAATATTAGGATCCTAAACACTTTTGTTTAAAAAATTAGGGAAAAAATACAGAAAAATGAGCTTAAAATTTAAAAAAATTTAAAATCCCATTTTGTGGAGTATTTCTCTAAAACTAACAATAAGTGAAAATATTATAAATTCGAAGATTTAAAAAAAAATTGAAATAAAGTTCTTTTTTTCAAGTTTTGTTTAATAATAATTGTCCTGTTTGGACATAATTTTTATAGCAAGCTATCACACATTTAAACAAATTTACTAAGTTAATAATTATTTAATCAAACTGCTATACAGAAAGTTAAATCCATGGGATTTTTGTTTTGTTTGTAAGCTAGAAAATAAGCAAAAAAAAACTTTCTAACGCATCTTTGGATTGTTACAATAACGCAGAGCTGCGGTGGGTTAGGGGTTAGAGTGTTCGTCTCCCAGTGAGGTGAGCCACGTTCAAATCTCAGCACTGGCTGGCTTATAAAAATTCTACTTCGGGCTCAAACAGACCACAGTGCTAACTTAAAATATCCTAAGTGGTAGACTGATCATAGTGGTAGACCCCTTACCGTCGGCTAAGGGTGGAAGGTTTTCCTCTCCATGTAACATAAATGTGGGTTAGATCCATTAAAAAAAAATCCTCCATAAAGGCTAGTCTGTCCTAGTACTTGTTCTAGAAGTTCTTTTGTCTTCTGGGCTGGGTTCAAAATTACAAGGCTTAGGGAGTTGAACATTGCTAGTCACAAATTCAAAATTGGGTCGGGTGATTGGTTATTATAGAAAATAAAGCAGAGCACAATGTATAAAAGTACACTGTTAATGTCAAAATACAGAATATAAAGCTAAAAATTCATTTTTCATTCTGTTTCAGTACAATAATGATCAACTGTCTTTTTTAACTAGACTCTTTGACAGAATGTGTTCTTTATTATAAGTCCCGCAGTGGACTGATCGTTACGACACGGTTCCCAGCAGTTCACCGAAGTCAAGCATCACTGGCTGCGTTCAGTGTGCGGGTGGGTGACCACTTGGATCAGTCTGCGTAGGGACCGAGGGTGTGCGGTATTGGTCCTCGTTAAACTGTGCTACCGTAAAGTGCTCGACTTCGCGTGCAGGTCGTCGGGCTACCGAAGCGGAGGCGCCATCCCCTCTGCAGAGGATCAAAATTGTGATGGCATGTCTTCGGATCATCCTCAGGGATGTTTCCCAGACCGTCGCCAATAGCCCATTGTGCAGCTCTAGTGCGACGTAAATTAACAACAACAATATTTATTATAATATGTTCTTGAATCTAATCTTTGATAAAAATACAAATGCATATTCATTAAATTTTATAAACAAGGTTATAATTGAAGCCACAAAATTTTGTTTTGAAAATCTGCAGAAACAACATTGAACGCGAGTTTTAATTAAAATAATTGATAAATACATATTTTCAATTTCATAAACAAACTTTACACAGTAGCAATTGAAGTCTAAATGACAAGTTCAATGAAATTATGTCAACTAAACTAAAGTAAAATGTTTTAACGACTTTTTAATTTCTTAACAAAGTTGATACTTATCAATTATAGTGTTTCTCCCTGATTTCACTATTTCCTTATCTAATAACAAGGAAAAACTAGTTTTGGTATGTAGAGAAGACTACAGGTTAAAATACAACTTTTTAAGCAAAGAATCCTGAGGGGGTTAATGAAATTAATATCCAATTTAAAAAAATTAAATTGCAATATGATTTATTCAAAAACATTGAATAATTACAAGTTTTTATGGTTTTAAATATCAACCAATTTCAATAAAAATTTGAAAAGTGGATTTATGCTTTTAAAAATTTTCAATTAGATTTCTTTCAGAGTTTCTGTTTGTTATCATTTTGGGGAAAATTTGAACCTGCTTTTATGATTTATTCTTTTCACATACCAAATAGAATATCATAATTTATAAAGTGAATAAGTGTGGTTTTGAAATTTGTGGTTATGAATATTTAGTGGATATGGGTAATCAGAGCCCAGAATCTCCTGCCATTTGAAATTATTCAAGCTAATAATAACTCAATTACACAAAAAGTAATTTATTAAACAAGACAAGCAAACCTTACAGACAGAAGAAACTACAACATTGTGTAGAAATAAACAATATGCAAATATAAAACTTTGGAATCACATTTAATAAATCCTGAGACAACAGAGACAAAAATACATAGAAACCGGTAAATTATTTACAATATATTTCATTCAGAACAATTAAAATTTAGTAAACATCGTGTTTTTAATATAGAATCACAGGATTGAAGTATAAGGCATCAGAAGCTCTACTCTTATTTTTATCACATAGGTTTCCCCCCTCGGAATCTGCAGATCCCGACAAAAATTTAATTTAAACTACAATATAAAAATATTTAATAAATATAAAAGCATTGGTTCCTTTTCACCATAATAAATAAATTTAGAACAAGTTCAACAAAGGGTGATGAGGAAAATAGATTTTTGGACGGAACTGAAGATGTAAGGCATAACAATTCATCTGACTGGAGTCATTGGAAGGTAAGGAGATTGAGGAAGAGAAGTAACAGGAGCTGGAGAAGAAGATAAAACGTCTCCATTGAAATATGGCTGATTATTTTGAAATTCTTCCAAAGTTTCTGTGAACTTTGACCATTCATCAGGCTTTGGATTTGATAGTTGCTAAAAAGAGATGTTTTGAATNTTATAAATGGCAGTTTTTTTCTTCTTTTTTTTCCTCGACAAGAAGTTCACATTTGGACCTCATATTAAACAGTTGCGAAAACGCTGTGAGAAAACTATGAACATGTTACGCGTCATTTCAAATGCGCATTGGGGTGCTGATCGTATTGCTTTACTACGGATATATCGGGCACTTATTCTATCGCGTATTGATTATGCTTGTGCAGTATATGGCATGCCTCAGCTTCTCACCTTAAAAGGTTGGATACAGTGCATCATACTGCCTTGCGTTTATGTAGCGGCGCATTTCGTACTTCTTCAGTTGAAAGCCTATATGCTGTGTGTCACCAATTGCCTCTAGATTTGAGACGCATGCAACTCGGTTTAACGTATTATTTTCACGTAATCTCATCCACATCACACCATCTTAAACGTGAAACACTTCCCGGGAGTTTAGAGCGGATTTATGATGCTCGACCCTCACATTTTCGCCCTTTTAGTGCTCGCTCAACCAATCATTCAATATCTGTGACTCAACTACACAATGTGTCGATCACTCGCTCATTCCGCCTTCCCCACCAGAATTATATCAGTGATGGAATTAGATGAATGGATACCACTAGTTGAATCATTGCTGATTTGTGCGAAGCCGGGAGAGTTGTGTTAAGATCACCGTACTTTTTGAGTGCAGCATATGAGAGGTTTATTAACTTCACGGTCGTAGTCGCTCCTGTGTTGCCTTTAGCAGTCGAGTGTACGTAGGCCGAAGTTGTGCTTAAACGAGACTGAGTAGCAACAGTGCGAGAAGGTGGATTGTGTTGCAGTCACAAGTAGCAAGTCAACTGTTTAATGTGGATCATCCATCGATGTAGGCGTTACTGTCCAGATAGGCGTGTTCACATCGAAGTGGGCGTTACTGCAAAGGTAGGCGTGCTCACATCACGTCCGGGTCACCAATTTGGTAAATTAAGTTTTTATAAACATTAAAACAAATTACCAATTGAAATTTAAAGAATAAATTTAATATGAACATAATTAAGAATTACAAATAAAAATACAGAAAGTTAAATGAAATTAAGATTATTGTAGAGCCATGCATCACCGACCAGCTAACGAGGTAAACTGATGTGTAGCGTCGGTTGCTGGTCGAAAACTGGTTTCACATGAGTCACTGCAAGTTAAAGTTAAAGTGCTTTTTTTGGCATGGTTGCCGAGGCACATACTAAAGGACTGGATGGTTGCCGAGGCACACCACACGTCTCCATAGAAATATGGCTGATTATTTTGAAATTCTTCCAAAGTTTCTGTGAACTTTGACCATTCATCAGGCTTTGGATTTGATAGTTGCTAAAAAGAGATGTTTTGAATGAGCTTAGGGAAATATTTGTATTTTGTAATTATATCAATCACAGAAATGCAAATTGAATAATATATAAACTATAATTTTAAAAAAAATTCTAAACAGTTATTTTTCATGAAAATTTTCCAACGAAACAACTAAATATATAATATATTTAAATTCAGACTACAAATTCAACACGTACACAACTAGAATATTTTTTACAACTATTTTTGTAAAATTTGCTCATGCTTAGCAACATTTATTTGAGTCACATTATTTATTCTTGCAATTATATAAATAACAATATAACATATAGTTTAAACAAGTTACAATTTTTTCTTTATTATTCCTAGCTGTACGTAAAAAATAATTAATTTTGAACACAAGAAGTTTTTAATTAAAAAATGTTGGCATGCAATTAAATACAGTATTGGTGATACAGTATTATCTAGTAAATACAGTATTATCTCATATACAATCAAACTTATTTCAGGGCTGTTAAAATATTTTTATGATGGGGAGGTAGCATCATTTTAGTATTAACAATATTTTGGCCACATGAGATACATTCTAATTTTGCAATGAAGGAGGGATATTTAACCCATAAAAGAGAGAAAATTGATTTATTATTTGGAGAATATGGCCATACTTAGAAATAATGAAATAAAGAAAGGAAGTCCCTTTAGAGCGACCAAGAGAATCATTCTCTTAACATCAAGAATTTCTGTAAAGTAACGGTTGAGGCTGAGAGGTCGAAGCCCCAAGTTTGAAGACTTTTCTTCTTCTTGTAAACATAAAAAATCTTGCAGTTCATTCTTTAAAATGCAATTATAAAATACAATGATTTAATAATTGCCTCTGGCATTTTGTGTAAATTTGAAAGAAAGAAAAATCTCTTATTTTTATTATTTTGCAATTTTTAATATAAAGTAAAACCTCCATTATTTGAAGTCATTTAGTCTGAATCTACTTCAGGTAATTAAAATGTTAAGAATATAGAGGTAATATGTTTTAATAATAAATTCTGAAAAAATCTATTTATTTTATTATAGTGCTGTTTGTCTTCAAATTTAATTTTGTTGTTATTGTTTCTATTGCTTACTTGCCAATATCAACAAGCCCGCTCGAAGCGAATTTAAGTGAAGAGGGTGCGTTTTTTTCTTTTTCAGTGGCTCCATCTATTGCTAAGAATGTGATTTCAGTCACAGACCGTTTTATATTGCATACCCATTCATTCATCCACAAATCTTAATTTTGACCGGAACCAGAGAACGATCAATATTCAATTTAATACCCCCAGAGGTATCAATAAACTTAATTTTAATGTGACGATTAATTTAATGTCTTTTTGTATAATTGGTATAACAATATGTTATTTTCAAATACATTTGCCATCTAGACAGCAGTCTTTTTTTTTCATTAAGCATCATTTGCTTGATTTCCTTAATTTATTTTCGTTACAAGCTTTTTAAAACTTTTTTTCTGATTCAATTATCACTTAATATATATTTCTTTCACAATTAACATAATTCACTTCTTTCTAGTAGATGGAAAAGGACAACTTATTATGCTCAAACTAAACTATACTATTACTGATGAAAGGATGAAAATTATAATATTCTTTTGAGAACAAAAGCAATCTACTTAACTAACTAATAAAACATTAATTTATAAATCATATAAAAAGCATGTTATTAAAAAAAAAATCTTTAAAATTGGTATTGGAACGAAAAAGGCTCAGATAATTGAGGTTTTATTGTATTTTTTAAGATTATTTAATTATAAAATTTTTTGTGAGATGCATCTAATTTTATCGTAAATATTTAGCTTTATTCATGATATCAGGTTTCAAAAAATTAATTTTCAATGACTCGTCTATTATAGTTTTGTTATACTTATTAATTCCTTTTAATTAATTAGTTTTATTAGTTTTTTTTCCATTATTGAAACAGCTTTGTCTTCATCTTTCTTGCTCAAGTTTAATTAATTATGCTCAAAATCTATTTCATGAATCTCTAACTATGCATTTGTTTATATTTCCTTCAGTTCTCAGGAATTATTTCGCATATCAACTGTTGTGTGTAACTTTTGTGTAAATAAGTGTATATTTATATATTTTGATACTCTTTTTCTGTATATTTAGTGCCATTTTTTCCTTTTTATTGCAATATTACTGTGAATGTGTGCAAATTTTTTTCCTTCATCTTTTTTATTCATGCATATATGCAATTCTACTTAAGCTGAATATTCTGGAAGCTTTTTGCTTTTGTAATCGATAGTTTTTTCTTTGGTTGTCGAAGCTTATAAGGAAAACAATTGTCATATTTAAAATAAATTGGGATTTATTTTATTTATGCATATAGTAAGTATAAATTAATTTGTATTATAAAATTTTACTCTTTAATATAAACAATTTACGGTGAAATAAATGTTTTTATACAAAATCCCTATTTTTTGTATTTGATTGATCTCCTATTTAGTAAAAAAAAAGTGTTTCATGCTATTTTAAATGAAATAAAAATTGTGATTTTAAATAACAATACTTTCTTTTATTAATAATGCTGATCAAAGTTCTTTTTAAAAAAATTAATTTTAAATAACTACAGGTTAAAAGTATGTTTAGACATTTATGCTCGTTTTTTACTTTAGGTGTGTTTAATTTTCCTCTATTTTATGCATTTGTTATTTCAAAACCTATATGATACTATATAAAGTGAACAATTGGCAATAAGTTTTATTTATAAAACCATGTGCTTTGGGTCGATTGATTGTACACTTTCTGTGCATTCTATATGTTTTGTCCTTCGTAATAACTTTTACCGAAATGTATGATACTAGCCATTTTTATACCACTGGTATATGAATAAAATTTTTGTTACTCATAAGTTTTGTTTATTCCATGCAACTTATAAGTAAAATACATTTGTCCTGTTAGTTAAAATAAACTTTCAAAATATTGGGTTTACAAATAAGTTCCCGCTGTTTGTAACAAGATGGCATTACAAGAAGGTTGAGCAGAAATCGATTGGTGTTAAACGTCTTATTGTAACTTTGTTCATCTGGTAGCAACATAATTTTAAAATATTACTGATTGCTTATTAACATTACGTAATTGTTTTCTTGCAAAAATGTCAAATTTTGTGCCAAATAGCGTCATTTGTGGGAACTTTTGATTTACTTCTTTAATTTGAAGAAATCTGCAGCTGAGGCGAATCGATTACTTGGAGAAGCATATGGCGAGGCTGCTTTAAGTGAGAGATGCTGTCTTGAGTGGTTTCAGAAGTTTAAAAGCGCTGTGTTTGACATGGAAGACAAAGAACACAGTGGAAGGCCGAAATTGCCCGAAGGCAAGGAATTAGAAGAAGATTCATCCCTAACGGAAAAAGAACTTGCTCTTACATTACAAGTGACTCAGCAAGCAATTTCATATCGTTTAAAATCGTTGGAAATGATCCAAAAAACAAGGAAGTTGGGTTCCATACGAACTGAAGACAAGAGACATTGAACTTAAATTTTGCATGGTACTTGATTTTGCTACTTGGAAGCACATCGATGGGAAGTCCTACCCCATCCGCCGTGTTTGCTCTTTCTGATTATCATCTATTCCTGCCGATGGCACATGGTTTATCTGAGTAGAAATTTACATCATTTGAGGAAACCAAGGAATAGGTCAATTCGTGGATATCCTTGAAAGATGAAGAGTTCTTCCGGCGTGGTGTCCGAATGCTCTCAGAAAGACGGGTAAAAGTAGTATCAAGTAATGAAAATACTTTGAATTAAAGATAATGTACTGTTTTCTCACAATAAACTGCTAATTTTGATAGAAAATAGCAGAAAATTATTACTCAGAATACTGCGTTTCCCTCTACGCGAAAAAAATCTCTTAGTCTTGTAGTCACTGTAGTCTTAAACGTGTCAACTAGGTTACCTCTAATATTCGCAATTTCTTACTGCTTTTCTAATTGAGCTAATTTTAACTTTTCTAACTCTATTTCCTGTTCTGATTCTGGTTTCGCTTTTTCTAACTTTTCCCTTTTTTCTTCCAAAACATTCTCAATTAAATCACTCAAAAACTCAATATCAGTTTTAAATGCCTCACTAGATTCAATTAAGCCCTTTAAATCCACTATTTTAGCATTTTCTGGAATTATTAAATCCAATTCTTCTGCAATAGTAACTAACTCATCCTTTTTAAAGTTCAACTTAAGGGCCATTTTTATAATTTGCTATTGCAAGAACTACACTTTAAAATCAGTAACTCTATCAACTACTCGCCGCGTTTTCATCGAAAGCAATTCTCTAAACTAAACGCTACTTAACAAAGTAAACTAACTCCACTAAAGCAATACACATAATAAACCAAAAGCATCACAGTTCACAAATTACAATTAAGTGAAAATTTCACTTACCCCTATAACATAAATCACCATCATCACTGGACTGAAACGTAGCTGCCCTTCAGAGATCGTTCTTTACGAAGCAGATCTGCAACCTCTTAACTTCAGAAGGCAAGCTAATTTAGTGAAGGCCTCTTTGCCTACAATAAACTTTCCAGTTTAGACCAAGGCAATTTAACTGCTATTTACCTAAATAATTGGACCTGCAATCAAAGGCTAAAGAAAAACAGTCCTTTTAGTCATGTTAAATCACAACTGTTAATCGCTGAAAATATTGAACCTCTTTATCTTCATAGCAATCTTAGTACTTGCTTGGATCTTTCCAATGTTANACATAAATCACACTCAAAAGGGGAACAACATAGCTCTTTCGCTGTATCGGGATCGTTGTCCAAACGAAACCAAAACTGTAACTCAAAACACAGAATTAAATATTATGATTCGTAAGTTCGCATAACCAAGCTCCGGGTCTACTGACCATGTTTTGGATCTCGATAACTCTATTTTTTAAATACTTCATTAATTATAACACCACAAAATGGACTGTAATTTTTCTCACAATTTATTGTGCTCTCTACTTCACAACTATCACTCTCGTTCTCTTGTTACATATGTTTCTCTAGATGGCGCTACAACCGTGCGGATACAGAGCGTATCCCCAGAAGTAGAAAGTGCCTAAAACTGTGACGTACGTCGCGGAACAAACGAAGTCTTGCAGAACAATTTGTATCTTGAATAAGTTACAGCGTTTTCCTGGGAAACCCCGCCTACCTGCCTCCGGTAATCTTGCGATCACCATTTTTATCAAGAGAGCTTCTAAAGCAAGCCGTAAAAGAATTAAACTAAGTGATTTCCAATTTCATAAAGTTTATGACTTTTGCATTTTCCATTCCCATTTCAGAAGCAATTTGTGAATCGTGGGGATCCATGATTGACAGGATTTTTTCTAAAAGATCAAATGCTTTCGATGGAGATGAAGTTGTTGGAACAACAGACCAGCGAATGTTTGTGTTTGCAAATGGTGCACCATTTGGGCACTTGTCCCTTCGAAAGATATTTAAGGCAGCCCTTATTTTAATGTTCGGACCTTCGAATCATAGGCATTTTATTAATAATTCCTCATCATCATCGTCGTCATTAACAAAATTTGTACTTCAAAAGTGATTGAAAAAGTAACAAATCAAGAATGTTTGCCTTGGTTTAAAAAATAATGTAGTGTATCTGTGTACGATCTTGTATTTTAATAAATGAAAATATAGTATTTTAACGTAAAGTTAACTTTTTTTTTGCTGTGAAATGCTTGCAGAACATTTGTATAAATCAATAAGTCCTGTTGCGGAACATTTGAAAATATTCTGTTTATGGGGCATAATCTAACTTATTCAACTCAATGGTATAATTAATACAATTTAGTATTTGTTATATTTCAATATTTAAACATTCATAAGACTATCATGAATTTGCATAGTCTACTATGACTACTATCATAAATTTAAATAAATAATCAATTGAAAGCTTAATAAGGAAATAAACTGTCTGTTTCTTAAGATATATAGGTAACCATGGTATTTTTTCTTTCAATTAATACAGCAAATATGATTGAATATTTTTCCGATGCTACGGTTAATTTTCTTCCTCATAATTTTTTTTATCTTGTTATTCTAGTTATTGTCCTCAATTGCATTGACTTACGCATAAAGAGTTATGCGCTGTTTGAGTGGGAGCGGCACCAAATGGTTTCTATGGAAACTCAAACAAAACTCAGGTGCTTCAGATGAGAACATGGTGGTTCCGCTATGGTGGGCCTGGATTACCACCCTCGCTTTTATGGAATATTTATAAATTTATTTCTTATTATTTGTTTTTATGAAGTCGAAAGTACAATACTTCAAGGAGAATTAAGAACCAATAAGGTATGTTTATTATAGAGTGTGTTCATGATTTCTTTAAGTAATAATTGTTTTTAAATACTGCTTCATTAATTAATCATACATACTTCAACGCCTTATAGTTTGGTTGCTTGTTTGGAAAATAAAGTCATTTTCCTCCCTCAAAAATGAAACTGCCCTCATTATTAATTTACTTTTTTGTGTTATTCTCATTTAAAATAATGTTTATTATAAACTGTTTTAAAATCGTTTTTTTTTTTCATGCGCTTTTGCAAATTATTACAATTACAATTTATTACAAAACTAAGAATCGCATTTTAATAAGAAATGGACCGAGCCCACTTTCTTAAAAAGCAACTTGCTTATAATGTTGACTGCTGCACTGCAATTATAATTGTTATTATTTCAAAAAGAGGAAAATTTTTCATGTTTGTATTTTACAGTATTGTTATTTCTAATGCACCAATCTGTAAATTCAATAAAATAGGACTTCTTATAGTTGTTAAATTAAATGTCGGAAAATATCTAATATAATATAATGATGATATATTATCAAATAAATGTTTTCGAACAATACATTTTATGATTTTAAATAATGTTTAATTTGATAACATGCATAACGATAAACTTAACCGTTTATTGCTAACATTTAGCTATTAAGTAATAAATAAAGGATAATAATAAATGATAAGAAACTAGTCGTGCATTTTATATTACTAATATAAATGTTCTTAATAATATTGATTTTAGGTTATATAGAATGTCTCGTAATTATCACCCTTAATTTATATATTTAGAATCCTAGGCAAAATTTAACTGAAATTAGTTAGAAAATGGGTGTAGTTTTAATTAATATTTAAGCGAGAAACAAAATGAAAATTGTACAAATATTTTTGGAGAAAGTCTGGATTAAAAACAGTTTAATTGCCGGATGAAATACGGGAGTATTTTTAGTAATTACGTTTCATTCAAACTCAACTCAAAAACTCAACAATTTTTTTACCTCGCTTAAAAACTAATTGAACCCATAATAAGTAAGCAGTTTTTACTTCATTTTTGACAAAATTCTAAAAGTATATATTAAGGTTGGTGATTAATGGACACCAAGACAATACGTAACGATAAACATTAGTTGATTAATTTTAACAAAAATAAGAGTTTTTTTTTAAGTAACATATTAAGGATGTGCTCCAAAGTTAGCTTTGGGCTACTTATAGTTCAACGCTCCTTGAAAAAATACAAATATTCTAATTCTAAAAAATAAAATTGTCTTATTCTAAAATGCAAATTTTAACAATTATGATTTTGTTTGTAAGGAATGAATCGCATGGTTTTCAACAAATCAATTAAGCCCTTATTTTAAAGAAATAGTCAGTGAAAAAATAAACGGACCACCGATTAACTTTTAATCTAATGATCTGATCTTCACATTCTAAGACTAAATCTAGGTTCGAGGGGGTGACCTAAAATATATTAATTAGTTAGTGTAGACGATATTTTAAGTTACAAATATCAGATACAAAAACGTATTTTTTCTGAATAAGCATGCTTTTTGTTTCGTTGAATTTAGATTTCTAACCCTCAAAAATATAGGAGATAGCCGCAATCTGGGAAATATGGTCCTAATAGTTTGATTTCATTAATGTTAATTTTACTTTTTGCTTATTTCACCATATCTCGAGTTTTTAAGAGAATTGAAAAATTTTTGAGCACAATTATAAAATTCGTTTATCTAAACATAATTCCATTCAAAATATAACCTATAGCAGGGATGGCGAACCAATGGCACGCGTGCCATTTATGGCACGTGACACAATATTTTGGGCACCCCACCGATCGCAATTGTTATTGCACTATGAATTGTTATTACACAAATGTTATTACATTATGAAGCATATGTAACAATTAAATTAAAAATCACAAAAACAAACAAAATAATAAACAACTATTAATAAAAGAATTAACAATTAATGCTTAAAAAACAATTAATAACCGTAAAAAACAAGTTAACAATAAGTAACTAGCAAAAAAAAATTAACAGTCTTGCTTAAACTAACATCCTACAACCTAATATAAGTTATTTGTCATCTAATCTGCAGCAACAGAAGTCACACTGATGTTACTTCAAGTTGAATTACACCTATAACTGAGACATTGCCAAAATGTATTATTTTTCTTCAATGTAAATAGTTTTGAGTTGATAGTATTTAGTATTATTATTTTCCCAATAATCACTAAGTCAAAATTACTTGACGGCACGTCTATGACATCATTGAACAGTTTTTTAGAAAAAATGGCACGTTAGTGTATAAAAGTTCGCCACCCCTGACCTATAGTATACTTTTAGTACTTTGATAAATGAGTTTTATAAGTGTGTGAATTTTTTTTATAAACTTAAAAATTCTCGAGTAAGCAAAAAGTAAAATTAACATTAAAGTCAGAACTTTGGACCGCTGTCCTGAACAAACTATTTAAACCATATTTGCCAGATTGTGGCAACCCCCTTTATATTTAGGGTCGAAAATTCAAATCGGTTGAAAGATGTATTTATTCAGGTACATTGTGTCTGATTTTGTAGCTTAAAATATCGTCTGTACTAACTCATTAACATAGTTGAGGTCACCCCCTCCAACCTTTAAGATGGATTCCTAGAACGCGAAGATCTGATCAAAAGTTATTCAGGAGTGATTCGTTTTTTATTTTGAGCACTGCACATATAATATTTATCTTGTACTTTTTTTTACTGGCACGCATCTGTGCAAAAAGAATAACTATATGTCTTAAACCAATTATATGTCATATTTAAAAAAAAAAAAACTATTTCTATATTTTTTTCATCCGATGTAAAAAGATTATAGTAACCGAAATTTCTTATCAAGGGTGGTGTTTTAAACAGGCTTTTTTCATGTTTAATATAGATAGGCAATTGTACAAACGAATTTGAAAATAAGAAAGAGGGGAAAACTTTTTAGCGATATGGTTGCAGACGAGAAATCTTCTTAAATTAAAATAAGCTAAAATTACTTTTCAAACCGAAAAAAACTAATGGAATTTGTGAAATACTTCTCGAGGAATAAAAATAAAACTTTTTGGAAATTTTATTGTTCAGAAGCTCTTCAGCTGATTTCTTTCAAGTTTTGAATTTCACAATTTGAGAATTTATGTAAGAACTAATGGCCTGCGCCACCTGCTCGCTAACGCTCGCCAACCCCCGAAAATTGCTACACAATCTTATATGGTTTGCTTCTTAAACCAAGCTCGCTTAGCTCGCTACTAACTTAGGTACATTGCAAATGCACAAAGTTCTAAGAATTCAAAACAATCATTAAAATCCATATAAAAACTTTTCTTTTTTAAAAAAATTACATCTTTTCAGTAAGAAGGTTGAACTCCGACCCACCCCAGGGGGGTATACGGAGATAAAAGTAAAATTATTACAATAAAATTTCTCTAAAAACTAAAGTTACAGTAAAATTTCACCAAATGACAGTGGTGGTGATCAGTTAAAAGTGGATTAACAATAAAGTTTGACAATTAAAAACATGTGTTAAAGGCAATGAAACCCAATAGCGCCGGTGTAAATGTCGAGAATTAAATGATTATAATAATAAGGAAACAAGAGATAAAAAATCTCAAAACTAAAATCAATGAAAGCTAAAAGTCCAAATAGTAAATGTCTAAAAGTAAAAGTCTGACTAGAAGTCTATGAAGTCTAAAATCAAAAGTAGATAAAAATTCAAAATGTAAGGCTAAAAGTTGATTAGTAAAAATTAACGATGACATGCTCTATTGTTGGTTCATGACTGGGGCCAGTTGATCTGGGGCTAGAATGTCCTCGAGGGTTTGTTTAATAATTTGAGTCACAATTTTCCTGCAGGTCAATATAGCGAAGAATTGATGTTCCTCTTCGCAATTATTCATGTGGGTTCCACGAAGTGCCCGGAATCTTGGACAGTGCTTAAGTAGATGATCAATGTCCTGTCTCACTCCACAGTAATTGCATGAAGCTGATTTTTTGAAATATTTTTGTTGATAGGTCCCGAACACTCCGTGGCCAGTAAGGAGCTGGTTTAAATAAAAATTGGCCTGCAGGCGCTTTATGCTTGGGTCTTTAAAAAATTTATAGGATTGTCTTCCCTTGTCACTAGACCTCCAGTCATTTCTCCAGCGGTTAAAAGTAATGTTCTTAATGTAAGATTTAATTTCGCATTTTTCACCCGGGATCTCAAAATCAATCTGGCCAAGCTTAGAGTCAGGCTTAGATCTTTTCAGTAAATACTAGGTCATTAAAGTAAATTTGAATTCAAATAAATGACATGTAATTTGTTGAACCTGTTAGAAATGTGCTATAGTATAATTCGTAATATAAATCAAAAATCGTCAAATAAATTCGTAATATATAAATTCGTGAAAAAAAGCGCTTTCGACAAAATACTAAAATAGAGATCTATCGACAAAGACTACTCACTTCTGCCTAGCTTAATAGTATGAGGTTGCCGCAGCTGATGCTCTCTGGTTATTTCCGTTTTTAAGAGAGCTATATGTTGGCATGCGACATTTTTAGCAGCAATCATTGGTCGATTCGCCGTGTAAGAGAAATAGTAACGCAGACAAAACAAAGCAAACATTGGCACCGGCGGAAAAGAAATACAGCCAAAATTTGGGGAGCCACGTAAGAGAATTATATATATTAGATCTATGTACCTAACAATCTGAACAATCTTCAATCCTTATTGAATTAAATAATAATCAATTTCTCACAAAAATATTTTTTCCAATTATCTTAAATAAACGAATTTCATAATAACAGAATTTTTTTTTATTTGCCTAAATAGTTGAAGAGTTATAACAAAGTACGAAAACATTAAAATTAACAGTAAGGGACCTAAATTGCTTTTCTGACTAAATTAACGGGACTATATTTTCCATATCAAGACTCTCTCATATTTTATAGATTAAAAAAAAATCCGTCGATAAAAAGATGTTTTATTTAGAGAAAGTACATATCTGTGGACAGTTTTGAGAATTTCAATCCCATCTTTCATCTGACTGACCTCGATAATAATTTATCAAATTTAGATAACTTTCATTTCATTTGTTTAATTCTGCTATCAACAGGGCAATGACAAGGATTTTCTTTCTCCTTTGAAGTTAGAGCTTAGGAAAAATTTTGGTAAAAAGAAACACTAATTGTTTACATTAAACAATTTTTTTTTCTCTTTTTCTTAAAGAAACATTTTAGAAGAAATAGAAAAATGAGATGGATGCGACAATCATAAATCATTTACAGCTGTACAAGAAGTTACACTTGGAACTGGATCAATGGAATACGGAGGGAAAAAAATACTTAATGGATCCTTTTGCTGCTTGAAATAGATTCACTAATCGATTCTCCAGTTGTACGAATCATGGTGAAATAAATTGGAACAAGTGACATATCGTGCAGGAGTTAAATCAGTTTAACGTTCGGAAACTCGTGTTGTCATAGATTTATGTTTAAACAAAGTGTTAAACTGTTAAATGAACAGCAATTCATTTCGGAAAGATAATTAAGCATTTCGTTAGTATTTATTGCTTGTTTAAAGCTTAAGAAAAATAGATCTGTGAATAATCCAACCAAGGCAATATAGGAAGTGTGTCGATGCAAATTAACGGTATACTTAAAATATATATTTTTTAAAAATACTTTTTACAAATAAAATATTTTCGAAATTTTGGTTCTTAATGTAAATTTTCATATAAAGGTATTTAACAATTCAGTACGTAAATATAAATTATAGAAATTGATTCAATATTTTTCTTTTTTTGATGATTAAAAAATTGCAAAGGATTTTAAAAATTAAACAATGTTTTTCATTGGAAAAAAATCGATTGCTGCTTTTTTAATAAGGCTCTAACTTTAAGATGAATAATAAAATAATAAACAAATAAATATTTTTCAGTACTACTCTTTAAAATTTTTGAGGTATGATAAGGCTTACAACTTCTAATGTTCAACTCCGTAGCCTGGTAATTTTGAACCCAATCCAGAAGACAGGGAAACTCATGGATTGTGAGAAATTTGCATTCGTGGAGGATTTTTTGATGAAACTGATCCGCATTTGAGTTACACGGTGAGGAAAACCACCCACGGTTAGCCTCGCGGCAAAAGGACTCTAACCAATCATCCGTCTACCACTGAGGATATTTTATGTCAGCACTGTGGTCGGTGAGAGCCGGGTGCAGAATTTGTATCGATCAGTCATCGCTGGGATTCGAACCCGATTCTTCTTATTAAAAGACGAACGTTCTATCCACTGAGCTACCACGGTTCAATGTATTAACTTCTTAGGAACGAGAAAAACAACAACATGTTTTTATGGTCTTATTAACTCCCTTTTTTGACTGAAATCAATGACCGCGTTAAATTTTTTTATAGCTTAAATATAGACAAAAATCACGCATTGTAATATCAGGATTTAGGTGTGATACTCTATCACTTAGATGTTTTTTGCGCAATAAATTACTATTGTCTATATAAGCTCTTTTCTACTTTTTCAAATATATAAAGACATCAAATATATAAAGACAATTGTGAACGTATTAATCAATAAAAGCACTTTATTTTGAAAATATCTAATAAGGGGAATGAAATTTTTTACCATTTTATCCATAATAATTTTAGACTAGGTTTTATGTCTTACAGTTAAATTCGCAGTTCTGGAGCTGAGCCTAGTCTATTTATTAATTTGTATTTGCTGTATATAAGCTGAAAAAGGAATAAAATAAGCTGAATTGCTGTTATTTTTTGAATGAAAATTAAAAAGAACTGCAATAAACATTGTTATTAGGGAAACATAATTCTTTATTAACGAATTTAGTAATTTTATTTGTTATGAAGAACGCGACAAGGAATGCTAATGTTTTTTTATTTATTTATTATTATTTTTTTCTTCGCAATTGCGTATTCATTCCATAGTTGATTTTATTCGATATAATTTTATTACAAAAATTAATATTAAAAAAAAAATCCCGCCTTTCTTTTGCTGGCATTTTAGTTTCATAGACAACTGAAACACTGAATAAATATCTAAATATAATTAAAGGTTCCAAAAACTGTAATTAAAGGTTACTGGTTAAAAAAAAAATCCTAATCTCGGGACCCTAGGGTTCCGGGAACACTATTTGGGAATCGCTGTTCTGTATTACAAAATGAGAGATCTTATTAGCATGGTGAATCTTATGAGCAAGAATTTCTACGATAATGAATCGCCAGATTTTGGCAATGCTTTTTTCTCACTTAAATATTAATTTCAGACACCTAATGTCGAAATTGTCCACATTTTTTTGATAGGGACTCTAAAAAAGTTAATGCTTGGAATAGCTCTGATTACGTTAAAACGCCGTGCTTAGCTCAGATATAGCGATATCATTAATTAAATGAAGCAAAGTTATTTTTTGATTATCTCAAATTTTTCGATATCTGTATGCAGTCTGTGGAAGAAGTTTTTCTGATTTTTTAAGACATTGTTTCAGTGTTTTATTGTGATTCTTTTTATATACAGAACTGGGCTTTCTTGGCGAGATTTTGTTTCTTATCTGAATTTGGAACGTTTGAATATACCATAGACTATCCAAAAGTGAGTAAAACATTTTAACGATATTTAGTGATATTGATATTTTCTTTATGATAATTTAACGTTATTCACCAAAGAAAAATTTTAAATTTGAAACGGTAGCGAAAATAAACTAATTTTATATTTATCCACATTTTCCCTTTTTTTCTCCTCATAACATATTTTCTTGATGTTCTTAAAAAGGAAGTAATCTTCTAAAAAAGGAGTTTACAACTTAGAAAATTAGATTTCTTGTAAATTTTAAACCTTTTTAGATGATATTTCTTAAGGAAAGCGAGAAGAAGCTCTTGTAAAAATTTGATAATTTTTAGCGTTTTGATTTAATTTTCTTTTTGTCATATACCCTTGACATAACCAATTAAAAGCTCCTTAACAGGTTACTGCAAGGAGCCTTACTAATACTATAGAAATTGTATTCCTTACATTAAGCGTATTTGGCAAACTTTTTGAAACACAAGGAAATTTAAAGTTGTTTTAAAGTTAAAGTTGTAGTGATAGAGTAAAATACTTTGCATTCTTAAGGTGATCCCAAAAGTATCACAAAATGAATCTAAGGATAAAATAAATGTACTTCAGTTTTTTTTCTTCTTATTTTTAAGTTACTGAATCTTTTGTAACAAACTTTGTTTAAAAAGCTTTTTCACCTCGGCAAGATGGTGCAGGTGCAACTCCAGATAGGATCTGTTTTTAATTGTTCTACAATAAAAGAAGAAAAAAAACGCATAAAGTGCAGACAGTTATTCGATTTTAATAGTTATTTTGGCATAATCAATTCCATATTACTCTTTACAACACTAGCAGTTAACGAAGTACATTTTTGCAATTGAAATCTGAATTAAATCATCCCAATAATTTAATTTCATTTTTCTGATGATGAATTTATTTGCAGGCTTTTAAAACGCAAAACATTTTATTGTACTACGATGAAAAAAATCAGTGGCCTGCAGTGTATCAAAAGAATAAGGTAAATATACATTATAAATCTCTCATTCCTATGTTGTACACTATTTAATTTGTCAGTAAAAGTTTTATACATAGAATACACCTCTCAACTGGATTGAATATTGCAAGTATTTTTATTCAAACAGTAAAAAAGGACTAGCTAGAGAATTTAGTCGGTCATTTTGTCAGCGTATTAATACACAGTTCTACACAGCACAATAGTTTTTCTACTTGCAACTAACGGGTGTCCCTAAATTCACGCAAGGCTAGAACTTTTTTTACCATTTCGAAATAAATGTCAATAAAAACAAACAGAGGCAGCAGAAGCAGGAAGTTTTTAATTATGAAAAACAGATCGCTTATTGAAAAAGTATAGCAATCTGATTGTTGGCTCATTTCCTGTTCGTGAAATGCCCTGGTTTGATGATCAGAATCAGTGGTCACGCAAATCATGCGAGCTTATGCTGTCTAAATATTATGACAGCAAGCTTACACCCATCAACAACCAGTCACAATTATACAAAGCGGTTATTGAAAATTTTAACAAAAGAGTGCACATGTGACAGCAAAATCGTGGAGGCCATTTACCATACATACTTTACAATATACTTTCGAAATCCGTTAAAAAAAATCACAATTTTTTATTAAAATCCTATGTTTCTATCAAAAGTAGTTTTTAAGAAATTTTTGGGATATCCTGCACTATTAATTAGATGTAATCTTTTGTTTTATTTCTAATGATAAAATATTGATTTTATAAAAATATCTCTATTAATTCAATATCTCTATAATTTGTCATTCTCCAGACGTGTAGAGAGAAAGAATCCGTATTATTTATTGAAAATGGTCAGGTGATCTACTTGAATGAGTCCACCTTTCGTTCTGGATGCATTGACCACCCCGAAGAGGACAAAAAAGACTGGCTTCGATGCCACAACGAAAGGACATTCGAGTCCAGAAGGGAAAGATGGTGGTTCATAGCCATCAGCAATTGTGATGCGAAAAATGTGAGATTTATTTATACATAGATCCTAATGACTAAAGAAATGTTCATTGCATGTTTTGCCTTTAATATATATATATATA